>NW_004567111.1:53156209-53185102 GCF_000260355.1 Condylura cristata | reverse complement strand
GGGGGCGGGTGGAGGGGGAAATGCATGGGATTATGGTGATGGCACAAGGGTGACTTGGTGATGGGAAACCCACGGGATTACAATTGAGATGGGAAAAAAATGTACAAAATGATGTAAAAATAAACTTTTGTAAAATAAAAAAATATATATATATTATAGAGTACCTTTTCAAAATGTTGAAAACTAACCTTTCATTGGTCTGCTTAATTTTTTAGCGAAATTGTGATGGAACAGGGGCAATGTACTTCATAGGATGCGGTTATAATGCTTTTCCTGTTGGATCTGAATATGCTGACTTCCCACAAATGGATGACAAACAGAAAGACCGAGAAATAAGGAAATTCAGATATATTGTACATGCGGAACAGAATGCCTTGACGTTTAGGTATGAAATTCGTTTGTGTGTATTTTCTTTAAACTATAGTGAGTGTTAGTTAAAATTAGTTATCTTTTAGTTGTGATTTACTTCCTTTCATAAAATGCCCAGAACCCATATAGTCAGATCCTCCAGCCCTGCAAATGTGCTAAGTCTGCTTTCCTTTCTTCCTTCTCACTCCAATATAAAATTGTTTGAAGTCTGTCCTTAGAGTCTTGCATATTTCTATGTTTTAAGATCTCTTTTGCTATCTAAATCTAGAGCATATATCTTTCTGAATATATAGCTTTTATTATGAACCAAATAGCTTTCAATAGTGTTTGTTAGAAATTATAACTAGTATGACCTCCTTCTGATATTAATTCAGAACATTTCTATAAACATTTCTCTGCATTTCTCATTATGAGCTTAGGGGATTCAAAAGTGAGTAAGTCACAACTCATGTCCTTGAGGTTAGAATTCAATAATAAATATACTCAACCTAATGGGATCAGTTCTGTGGGAAAGACCAGCACAAAGTGCTGTGGAAATTCAAGAGCTACAAGGGACAGAGGGAGCATGAAAGGGAAAAGTTCTGTGGAAGAACAGCCATTTGAGCTAAGCTTTAAAGGTTTGGAGGATTGTGGCAACTGGAGCTGGTTTCTTGAAATAAGCCACTCTTGCTTCCAGTGTAGCCTCAGTCAAGTAGGAAAGTGCATTGTGTGCTTAAGAATGTGAATGTTCCAGGCTCTCCCTGGTGGCCAGGGATTAAAGTCTCAGTGTTATCATGCTGTCATCAGCCACTGTGGCATGAGTTCAATCCTTGGCCAGGAAGCTGACCTACATGGCACAGCAGACCTCTCTTGTCTCACCCGCTGCTCTCTTCAGCAGTATGTTTCAATAAAACCGTTTGTTCTGCTCCCCACTCTGTCTCTGGTGAATCCTCTCGCCTATCTCCCACAAAAACCTGCCCCCCAACTGCACCTCTCACACACACCCGCATTCTTGAATAAAATAAATCTTAAAAATAAATCCAGATATGCTGAAACATGGCGCACATAGAAATAGGTTGGGATTGGACAAGGGATAACTTTGAATTTAGATTTCCTCTTTCAGGCAGTGGGGTAATAGAATGACATTGAAAGAGCCACGCTACTGTTACTTGGATTGCAGGTATAATTTGAGTCGACTAGATGCATATAATTCTGTTGCCCTAGTAATGGTGAGCAGATTGAGAGTGTGAACTAGGGAGATGAATATGGAAGGGTGGTGACTTAGAGACCAGGGTAACCACAGGACTAGAACGCACCACTCTGTGGCCTCAGATGAGAACGCATCTTTATTATTTTCCTTGTGCCTTCATTACAGATTTATTTACTTCATTTTGTATGTAGGTATGGTTCTGTCAAATTCAAACATATGTTAAATAAAGTTATTCTGCCCTGGGAGAAGAAGTAAAGAGACTCTAACTCAAAATCAAACTTTAATATTAAGTTTTCAATTTGGTAAGCATTTATTAAGTACCCATCAGATACTAGAACATTAAGGGTATATCTTTTGACTACTGTGATCAGTTAATGTCTAAATGATAAACTTTTATGGAGGGGTGTTGGTGCTAGCCCCTCATGCTGATATTATACAGAATTTCTTACTTAGAAAACACTGTATTCTGTTTTTATTCAGACTGAATGTTACCAAATTTCTCAGAATAAATAAATATTTTATATAAAATAATTAGCTCATTTGGATGTTATTTTAACATTTTGTAAATTGTTAGGTTTTGAGGAGCCACCAATTCAACAATAGTAAGTATTGTTTTAAATGTTGCCTGTTTTTAAAATTTTAAAAATCAATTTTAGTGTTTAGAGATTTTTCTAATATATAACTCACTCTTTCGTGAAATACCTTTCTACTATTTTGTACATTTTTTGTAGGTGTCAAGAAATTAAACCAGAAGAAAGAAGTATGATTTTTGTGACAAAGTGCCCATGTGATGAATGTGTACCTTTAATTAAAGGTGCAGGCATAAAACAAATCTACGCAGGAGATGTAGATGTTGGAAAAAAGAAGGCAGACATTTCTTATATGAGATTTGGAGAACTTGAGGGTGTTAGCAAATTTATTGTAAGTAGATAACATTTTCTTCCAGAATACTTTATATTTTTGTTGTTAAGTACCCTGATGCCTATTTTAATGTTGTGATTCCTGTCCTTTCAAAGAGTTTCAGCAAACTATTTTCATTGAGGTTTTTTTTTTTTTTTATGTGCAGGCACTTGCTTAATTATAAATGTTCACTTTAGAATCTCTGCCTTAAGAATGTACATCTTTGAGCCTCCCCTGCTGCCTGAGTTCAGTTTCCTGTGCAGGGAGCTAACCCACATCCCAGCAGACCTCTCCTGTCTTGCCCACTGCAAGCTACGTTAGCAGTGTTTATTTCGTATTTCAGCAAAACCACCTGTTTGGCTCCCCGCTGTCCCTGGTGAATCCTCTCACTCCCTCAACTCTGGCCTACACCCCAGTTCATATAAGAGGTGGGGGGTAGGAGGAGTATTGAAAAAAATAGAAAGAATTTACATCTTAATGGAGCATTGAATATTGAGAATCAATGGACCTTATAGTGCCATCTGGTGGCTGACAAAAGAAAAACCCAGACCCACCTTTCTCCTTCCCCTTCCTTTGGACTTGGAGTGGTAGGTAAATGGAGATGAAAATAGTATAAAATGACCCAAAATATGTACTTACATACACACAGATGACCAAGTATGCACATTTGCCACACATTCCTCATTAGAAAAATCAGGAAAAACACTAGAAGGGATTTAATATTTCACATAATTCTTAGAGTAGATGGAAAATTAAAATTTTTACTCTACTTTTTACCATTTAGGTTTTTAGGAGAAACTTTTTAAGAAACAATCTAAATTATACAGAAACTTCAAAAAAAAACTATGAAAAAATTTTTCCCAGAAATAGTTGAGAGTAAGTTGTTGACTTATTTCTTATCACTCTGGAATCTTGTATATCCCCACATAACCATAATACATTCACAAAACTCAGGAAATCATCATTAGTGCTATATTAACACTATTAATCCACAGATTCAAAAAGGGCTCACCAGTCATCCCAAAATGGTCTGTGTAGCAAAAGGATCCTGTCTATAGTGAAATTGCTTTTTAATGATAATCCTGGCATTAAAATACTAGATTTTGACAGTAAGTACAAAAGGCATATAATAGGCCACTTTATAAGTTTCAACTTGACTTTCCTGTTTGATTGCCAGGGTGCCTGGAATGTGTAAGATACCTAATAGATGTGACTCACATATAATAACGTACTGGCGTCATCTGTGTATGTATGAAACACATACACATTTTTACCCTTTTTATTTTGTCATATATTTTTATTTTTCTATTTTCAATTGTATTGTTTAAACTTTATCACAATTTTAAAAGAAAAAGGCAGCATCAAAAGAAGTTGACATGGGAAAAAGGGCTCTCTTATAAAACTAAAGCAAAGGTTCCCATGTAGTAAGTTGAAGAGAAATCTCCTGTAAGTCTCTTCATTCCTCCTGAAGTGGGGGAAGAAAAGGATTTTTAAATTCTCTTCAAAAGATGAAATGACCTAACTCTTCAAGTCTGTGAATGATGAATTATGTAAATTATGAAATATCTTTCTTACTGATGGGCTTTATAGTTTTTCCATTGTAAAGAGAGCTAGGAGATCAAGAATCTAACTAAGACTGAGCAAGAAAAGCAAAAGGAGATGGGACAGAGAGGGACTGAAGGCCTCTGGGGCAGAAAGAGAATACAGAAACACCTACTGAGCCTGCTCTCCACTGGACTGCCCCTCACTCAGACACACGTGATTTTTCTATTCTTTAGATGAAGATCTTTCTGCCTTCTAACTCCTTTCCCTCATATCCTGTGGTTTAAAATAAATGACTTAAACTACATAGTTAGCTGAACTTTGAAATGTCAAACACGGGGAACTAATATGAACTTTAGTATTTCTTCTAGGTTTGAATTTGAATCTCAGTAATGATTATAGTTACTTTATGCTATCAAAAAGTAGCATATTACATAGTATCAATAAATACCACTTAATAGATACAAGATATTATATATCAGTAAATAGCAATGTCAATAAATTTTATATTTGTTGTTAAGATTAAAGCAAATGGGGCCGGGACACAGCACCCACTGCAAGCTAGTCGCAGCCACTTTGGTGCGAGCTCCATCCCCCGCTCCGGCTCCCCCGGAGGTGTCTATATGGCTGGGCAGACCTGTCCTGACCTGCCCACTGCTCCCCTCAGCAGTGTACTTCCTAGATCTGCCTGTTCTGCTCCCCACTCTGTCTCTGGTGAATCCTCTCACTGCCCCTGCACCTCTGGACTGTACCCAGTTCTGTATGCATAAATAAATAAATCTTTACCAAAAAAAAGATTAAAGCAAAAGGAAATTAATTTTGTTGGGAAAACAAGAAAAGACTTTAAGTCCATGTGAGTCCATGTAAGTCTACATGTACTTAATACATGTGAATTTTTCTCTTTTAGGTCATATTGTTGGGGGGTGTTAGTATAAAAGTAATAATATGTTTATTACAGAGAACTAGCAGCATAAAGTACAGATACCATCCCACAACTTATAGATACCACTGTTAACGTTACTGTACTTTGTTTGAAAATCTTCAAAAATAATTTTCAATAATTATGTAATATTCCAACCTATAGACATAACTTAACCATCCCCCTGTTACTGGAGACCTAGATTGTTTTTGAGTTTTTACAGTTAGTCTTTTTATGAATATCCACAAATGTAAATTCAGAGTTTTTGGTTTTTACTTTGCCCAAATTAATAGAATTTAGTGGTGTGATATGTTAGAAACATGCTATTTTAATATTTCATACATAACTTCCCACATTCTTTTCGGTGCTAGTCCTAACCATCACATTTCCGAGGACACCAGCCTCTAATACGTCTTTTCAAAGACGTATCACACATGTTCAAATGTTTGTCTTGTATCTCATCACCCCTCAGGGTCCATGATAATAACTAGTTTATCTGATGAACTGAACTTATGGAACAGGCTCCCAGGTACTGTTCGCTTAATTTTATCTTTCTGGAGAAATGGTTAAATCACTAGTGATTCTGGGGGCCCTCCCTGGTGGCACAGTGGGTTAAAGCACAGCACTGAGAAGCTAAAGCCGCTTCCGCATGAGTTTGATCCCCGCCTGCCCCAGAGGTGATCCACATGGCGTGGCAGACCTCTCCTGACCTGCCCACTGCTCCCCTCAGCAGTGTATTTCGTCGATCTGCCTGTTCTGCTCCCCACTCTGACTCTGGTGAAGCCTCTCGCCGCCCCTGAGCCTCTGGCCTGTCCCCCAGTTCTGTATGCACAAATAAATAAATCTTTAAAAAAAAAATCACTAGTGATTCTGATGATGGGGTTTTTTTTAAGCTATGTAAGAAAGGAAGGGCTGTACTGATCTACTTGGTTTTTCTTTTCTTTTTTTTAAACATTTATTTATTTATGCTTACAGAACTGGGGTATAGGCTAGAGCTGTGGTAGGTGAAAGGATTCACGGGAGACAGAGTGGGGAGCAAAACAGGTAGATTGATAAAGTACATGGCTGAGGGGAGCAGCAAGCAGGTCAGGAGAGGTCTGCCACACCCTGTGGGCCAGGTATTGAACTCATGCTGCAGTGACTTCAGATAGCTTCATAATGTACTGCTTTGACCCATTGTACCACCAGGGAGAGCCCTCTTTTTTTTATTTAATTTTTTAATTATTATTTTATAACAGTTTGTTTTTACATCATTTCGTACATTTTTTGTTTTTCCATCTCAATTGTAATCCCCTCGGGTTTCCCATCACCCAGTCACCCGTGTGCCATCACCATAATCCCATGCACTTCCCTCCCCACCCCCCCAACCCCCGTTAGCCCTCTTTTTTTTTTTAAGATTTATTTATTTATGCATACAGAACTGGGGTTCAGACCAGAGCTACAAGGGTGGTGAGAGGATTCACCAGAGACAGAGTGGGGGTGCATAACAGGCAGATGGACTAGGTACACTGCTGAGGGGAGCAGTGTGCGGGTCAGGAAAGTCTGCCTCATGTTTGGGTCACCTCCCTGGCTGGGGACTGAACTCATGAAGTAGCTGCAGCTAGCTTTGTATTGCTATGCTTTAACCCATTGCACCACCAGGGAGGGCCCATACTTGGTTTTTATTATCCACTTCTCTGGTCTTCTCCGTAATAATCAAGAATTTTCAGGCTTCCCTATTTCTGAATCGTCAAGATGGAAAATTACAGTCAGCTGATATTTAGTGTATAATCTATATATTTGCTTTGAGATGCTACAGGACCAGGAGATGGCATATGGTATGGACATTCTACTGTATCAGTCATGGACAGACTCAGTTTCTAATCTACCACTATCCTTAGTGTGTAACATTGGTCAAGTCACTTCATTTCTCTAGCGTTCTACTTACTTATCTGTAAAATGAAAATAAAGGACCTTTAAAAGTTTTCCTTCTTTTAAGGATATTGACTCTGATCCCAGAAGCCTTATCCTTCAGAATCATTACTAGAGCTTGGTTAATATGAGTGTGCTCACTATTTTTTCTTAAAAGCACTTTTGACATTTAAAAGCAGGGTGCTAAAATGCTTTTTGTTAAATCCTTCCTGAACATATAAATAAACTGTGCCTTTTAACAGTGGCAGCTGAATCCATTAGGACCTTGTGCTCTTGAACAAAATGAGACTGAAAGCAAAGAAAGTAAGTATTTACAAATCCTTCCTGTGGTTAGCTTTGTTGTTAAGGGACTAAATAGTAAATTTTAATGATCAGGTATTAGAAATTGTTGTGGTCTTTTCACAGTAGATTTTTGACATTTGCTCTTTCACAAACAAGATGTGATAGAAAGTGCTGGTTAATTATTAGTCCTATAGAATATTTCCATGACAAATAACCATATACAAATTGAATTTGTCAGTTAAGTTTATATGAAACAATAAGAGACAATAACTCTTCTATACCAAAACAAAGTCTTCTTGGGCAGTTAGAAAAAAAAAGTATGCTTTAGATGGGTTTAGTGTTAAATGAGTTTATAATCATTCTTATTAGAGTATAGCCATATTTACTTAGATTGGTCAGAGAATGGAAATGTTTTGGTTATTTGAATAATATAATTAGAGTCATCACAGCTATCATATATGCAATCCTAATCTTCAAAAGTTTGTTATTTACATATGACACATATTTTTAATGTAATATAATCTTTGTAAGATCTTGTCATTCCTTAGGCACATAATTGTGAATATTATTTATTGTTATATGATATTATTTAAAAATATTTGGTATATTATTTTTCTTCTTGGATCCTACATAAATGGAAGTTTAGCATAATAAGTAAAGTTTTCTTAGTAATAATGACTTAATTACTCTGAAAAATTGGAAAATATAAAGATCTTTATAACATAATTTCTATGCAAATGTCTTGGTTTTGTGTTCTAACTTAGCATTATTTTATTCAAGTGGGAAATCTTTTATTTGCAATCTGGAAAAAGTACATATTCACCTCATCTTTCTTTTAAAAAAACTATCAGGAAAAAAGTTAAAGAAAAAAAATATCTGGACCTGATTAAATAATGTGGACTCAATAGCAGTGTTTGAGAGTGTCAATAAATAATTCCCTGTTGTTAAGGAAAGGATACCAACAGCCCTATCCACTAAAGATCAATTAGTTTACCTGTTAAAATTATGAGCATTTATTTATCAAAATATACATTACATGGCCTAGTATACACATCTGAAGAGGTGTGAACCTATACCTCTGAATCATATAAAATGTTGTAAACCAGCGTTACCTCAATCAAAGTTATTAAAAGAGTACAAAGGCAAGTCATGGAACAGAAGAGAATGTCTCCTATAATCAACAGAGGACCTGTATCCAGGCTTTATTGTTCCTAGATCACTTAGAAGGAATCTATGTTGTAACTGGCCCTTAGCAATAAAGTGTAGGGGAAGAAACCTCTATGAGCCCTGTGATGAGGTCTTAGTCTTCGCAAACCTGTGCCTTTGGGCTGTGAACTTCATAAGTGTTTCTCTCTCTCTGTTTTTTTCTCCCCTCCTCAGTGAAACAGGATGCCTAGAATAGACTGGATTTGGGTATTTTCCTTCCTCCAAGTCAGTTAGGCTCTGATAATATCCCAGCAGAATAGGTTCTGCTTAATTAGATTACCCTTTTAAGAACCCTGGCATATTTCAAAATGGTGTCTTTTCCCCTCTCCCTGTAATTACTGTGAAAACCTGGGTAAGCTCTTTGAGGTGCATCTTGCAATATTGTGGGGGCTTCCCCCATGACTAAATCTGCACGGAGCCTCCAGCATTCACCAAGTACAGTTCAGATCTCCCTGTCCTTGCTCTGGTTCTCAGGGCAGTTTCTGCTCATGAATCTGCTCCATTTAGCTGAGACTCCCGGTATTTTTCTGCCTCTCCAATCTCAGGGACAGGGGTTTGCTCCATGCCCTTCCCTCTCTTGAAGTTCTAAGAAAAGTTGTTGATTACTTAGTCTGTTCCCACTTGAATAAAATAATGCTAACTTTTTATTTTTAATACTGTCTGACAATATCTGAGCTCCTTCCATGCAGAAACAGAAACCAAAATTTCAGTAATTTTAAGTTTTAGAAGAAAACATTGAATATCTTTATGATCTCGGATACCGTCCATGGGGTACAAAGAGCACTAAATGAAAAGGTGGGGCAGTTAGAAAACATTGTAATTAAGGTCTTTTCTTCTCCAAAAGGTATTATAAAATGAAAAGATTAGCTTCCTATTAGAAGAATATATTTCTGTACATTGATAATAAATTGGTTTCCAGTACATACAGAGAAGATTTAAAGAATTTTTAAGAGAGAATGGGTAAAAGAGAGTTATAGGTATTTCAGAGCAAATGAAACACATTATCTAGTAAACACATGAAAAAAATGCTCAAACTCATCAGCAATTAGGGAAATGCAAATACTGACGTGATGTTTTACATCTGTTATGGTGGCAAAATTAAAGATTGCTAGTACCAAATGCTAGTGGATGTGGATCAGTGGGAATTTTTGTGTTGCTGATTGGACTGAACATTTGTACAGCCACCTTAGAAAAACATTTAACATTACTTTTGTAAAGTTGACAGACATGTACTCCATGACTCAGCAATATAGCTTCTATCTATAGGCCGTAGAAAACTCTTACATGTGTATAAAAGACCAAGAGACAAAGAATTAATTACAACATTGTTCTTAAAAGCAAAAATTAGGAATGATGCAGATCTTCCTTAGAGACTAGACAAAAATATTATGGTATTTTCATATAATGGAATATTATATAGCAGTGGAAATAAGCTAAGTATATCTGTATTAATCATGGATGTATCTTAGAAATATAATATTGAATACAAAATCAAGAAGTCTAAATATATTACGATACAATTTCTACATAAAGTTTCAAAAATAACCATATAGTGTTTAATATATGTGGTAAAGTTATTTTTAAGAAGCAATGAAATGATAAATTGCAGGATTCATGATAGTGGAAGTGAAAGAGGATGGGCTCAGACTGGGGATCACGTAGGAAGTGGCAACATTCTAATATGGGGGCTTGGAGGTAGGTTCTCGTGTATTCATTTGTTACTAGACTTTAGAACTCCCATCTGTATTACATATATCCTTTAATGTTGTAAATATTATCCAAAAAAGACAGGAGAAAGAAGATTTTTTCCTACCACCTAATGAGATATGTCTGTTTCCCTTGTACGGTAGGCTTATGGGAGTGGTGACTCACTCCCTCATAGTCTCCCCGCCCCATAGACAGTTTCCACCTCTGTTTGGAGGATAAGTAAGTGTATTTTATTTTTTCCAATCTAATAATAATGACTTTTTCCAAGAAAAAATATTTTTTGAGTTGTTGGCCTTAGACTTTTGAGTGAATGCATTTTTAAAGGCCGCTGTATCACCTGAGTGAATTATCTAGAATGTGTTCTTTAACAGTTGAGAATTTTAAGGGAAAGTGAATCTCTCCTGTTAAAATTTGTTATTTTGATCTTACAACTCAGATGTTATTTGAAATAAGGTTTTCTGGATACTGTTATTCTTGAATGCTAGATGGTGTGTTGAGATCCAGACCTCCAGATGAAGAACAGCACCAAGACAAGAAGCTGTGTCTTGGAAACCACTAAGAAGTCCTGTCTGAACTGCAATGAAGACCTCAAGAATTTTTATTGCACTTTTAAAACTCATCTTTGTTAATTTAGAAAATAAGGATGGATTCTGTAAACAATTTTTTAAAAATTTAAGGAAGCTAATTTATTACTAGCATATGAATGATGTTAATGAGAATGTTTTTATTTTAGATTTATTTGTGTTTTCCAGAATACAGTACTGTGTTCTTTTGTTACACTAAATGAGGTGGCAATATTTAATGAGCCAGCTCGATCACTGATAAGGATTGATTTCTCCTTGTCTTAGCTTTATATTAGACAGTTTGAAAAGAGACTGGCTCAGTGGAGGTCACTTCTCAGCAGAAATATTAATCCCTTTGGATTATGAAGGTGACAGCTGCTCAAGAGAAATAAGTGATGACTTAGCCATTTTTAAGGATCAGTATGGCTTACCAAATCTTCACTTTTATACCCAAAGCTTTCTACTAATCAGAATTTAGATCACTTAAGATTGAATCATACAAATCATAAATAATGGGACATGGTCTCTATTATAAAACTGTGTTCCTAAACAGGATTATTAATTTTTAAAAATTCTTTTGATATGTAGAAATTGTATTGATTTGTTGAACTTGGACTGTTGTTGAACTTGGATGTTTTATCACTGATTGGGGTAGCAATAGGAAGAGAATATTATTCTGAGACAGTATTACAATTTGATGTCACTGATTTGAAATTACAATGAGCGTCAAATTTTGTTATGATGTTAACAGAGAAGAAATATGTAACCTGGAATATTGAAACTAGTCTTCTTATATTCCACTCACAAATGTCAACCATTTCTCCCTTACATGTAAATAACAGAAAGTATCTCCTGGCTTTTAATGGGTGGCCTTTTAAGAGCTTCTGCAGTGTGAAAGTCTTGAAAGTAGACATCATGGTTAGTACGGTTACATTTCAATTGCTCTTTATAAGACCTCTCATTTTTAGGAACTAAGATACTTTGGGAAAATTTGTCCAAAACTGAAAATACATGTTTTATATTTTCCTAAGTGAGGGAGGGAGGGACAGTGGACCATGGCCCACAGGCCTGGGACAGACATCCTGAGAAAGTATCCTCAGTCTGAGCAGAGTTAATCAGGCTCACCTCTGCTTCTGTCTACTCCCTTTCCATGGCATCACATGACCTCTTGAGACCTGCCAGTTCCTCGGAATGACACACAGGACAATCCAGATGTTGCCTGCTCAGACCCATCGGCAGTTAAAAGTAGCCATACCAGGCTCTTGAAAAGTGCCACAAACATTTTAACACAAGGTGTAGCTCATGAAACAGAGAGGGAGGAAAGCCTAGGTAGCCATAGAGATCATTGAGGCTAATTTGAAAATTATTGAACTATTCTTTAATATTTACCAATATGAAAACAATGAGATTTGCTGTTCTCTCCAGTTGCTTTTATATATTAATTACATATAAACATGCTTACATCCTTCTTACATTTGCCTTTTCTAATATGTCAGCTACATCAAATATTGTATCAGTGAATCAGTAAATATTTTATAAGACCCAAAATCCTGGGATACTGGAAGGTTTATGAATTTATGTGTGTGTACTAGGGGATACAGAAGGGAGAAACATGTGGATGGAAAAGTTATGATTAGGAAATGGAAAATTACATGTTTTCATAGCACTGTTAATGGTCATGATAATACCATTTTTCCTTCTGTATAACAGGTCAAATGTCAACACTATTGACAGTTTACTATATAGTACCAGAAGAAAAACTCTTTGAGGTCAGATATATAGATCTATATATATGTGTGTGTGTGTAGATAAATATATAGAGAGAGATAATGACATTTTTAAAATAAGATATATTCATATACATGATCTATATCAGATAGATAGTATATAATATGACATAGATCATATATATGAATATATGTATGTGTGTGTGGTTTTTTTACACTGTTGAATCCAGTGCCTACAACAGTGCCTGGCTTGTAGTAGACACTCAATAAATATTTGTTGTTGATCTGATGATGGCTGGACACTGGCTTTAGAAATGATATGTGTAAGAAGTGCTCCAGGGCTGGGGCCTTGCAATCTGTGCTATCACAGGCCCTCCAGGTGATTCTTTTAAACTACAAGGGTGAGAACCACCTTGTGGACATAATTAGAGAACACTGGTAGCACAAAAGAGGACAAACACTCTTGCAAGTTGTAGGGAACAGGCCTTCTAGAAGTGTAGGTGTAGAGGGTTCAGGAGTTTTCAGGTCAACAGTGGTGATAAGATCAACTTCTGAGCAGGGGTAATGGAGATAGATGGTCCCACTGGGAAGTAGCAAAAGAAAGTGATTGGAGACCCTGGACTAGCAATATTGACTAAGATGTAGAAATCCATAAGTTGAAAGTGTTCATCCCTTAGTGTAAGAAATCAGAATTTTGAGTTAAATTCAATGTCTCCCTTAATTTCAAGATTGAAGCTAACAGTAAATTCATAATTTGAGAAGAATAATTTTCTTTTTGCCTTTTGGCTCACAGGAGGCCAAAGTGCAACTTTTTCCCCTCTGTCTCAAATTTGAGTTTGTCCGACAGTGGCTGCCACCACCATTCCCCCTATGTTCCATCCCAACGAGATCAAAGGCATAAATTTCAAGTTCACTAATAGGAAGTCTGCCATGTCTTCCCTGGTCCTCAAGATTGGTTCACTGCATCTGTCTCCAAAAAAATAAATGTTGAAGGCAATTTTTAGTGTCTTAGTAACACCAATGGTGGCCACTTGGGTTTTGGCTGAGCTTGCCATTCTTGCTATTTAGCATTAAGCATTAATTTAGTACCTCTATTTCATGTGTACTTTTTTTGCTATCATTTTAAATAATAGTATATTTCAGACATAAAAGTTATATAATATTAGTTATAGAAAATACTCATCTATCTAGTATGTAGAATTGACATATGTTAGCACTTGGAGTTTTAATCACAGGTAACTTAATTTTCTTTTTAGTTCTAAATAAGAGCATCCTTCTTTTGCATCCTTTCTACCTTTGTTTTCCAGGGCACATCCTTAATTTCTGCCAGAATGTCTGTGCTAACTGCAGGGCCACAGTGTTGAGTCCAACCAAAGACCCTCTAAGGACATTTCCACCAGTTCTGTGGCCACACCTCCTGCCAATACAGGCTTTATAACTGATCTGCTTTGTTTACTTTATTACCTTTTGTCTGTAAATATCTTTATTCTCCTTGGAATAAGAAATGTGATGTATTTTCCTAATAGCAAAAGGAAACCAGCCTTTCTAGCGCTGGTGACCCAGTTCTGGTGAGGGGAGGAGTTTATTGAGCCCAAGTCATTGCAGGTTTTCTAACTTCTTTGTAGCTCACTTGGTCCCCACCACATGGCATACCGGTGCCTAAGTTGGATGATGGTGACTGCCTCTACCACCTAAATTATGGCTCAGTCACCTTTATAACCTACTGACCCTGGAACTGAGGCCACATTTATCTCTGGCCAACATTTAAATGTGTAGAACCATGATTGATCACCAGAGCATTGGCAGCCAGGTGCCAAACAGTATGTGCTAGGCTTTCCACTCAAAACAGAAACAGTGTAACTGGTTTTGGAGACTTTCTTAAATAGAGGAAATTGAATTTTCACTGTCAAATTTCATTCAAATTTCATAAATCTAATTTTGAGCAGTTTAATGAGTTTGTTTAGTAGAGTGGAGTGGAGTGTGTATGTTTGTCTCCTAGTACAAGTTAAAATGATGAGTCATTCAAAATTCTACCTGAATGATGTACTAGTAGACCTATTAATGGTATTCTGGAGTAGTTGTACTGTCTTGGCTAGAGTTTTGTCCTTTTTTTTTTTTTTTTTAAGGAAATACAAAAAATCAGCATACATGAGGGTTTCTCAAATCTTGACACTACAGACATTTTGCTTCAGATGATTCTCTGCTGTAGGATATTGTCCTGTGCATTGTCAAACCTTAAACTCCACCCTGGTCCCATTCATTGGATGCCAGTAGAAACTCCTTGTCCAGCATGACAACCAAAATTGCTCCCTAGGGGGCAAAGTAACCCCTGGCTAAAAGTCACTAACACAAGCGAGTGAGTCTAAGCATTTATTTTTCTTTACTTGCCAACCGCGATCGGACCCTAAGGCCTTTCCCTCTAATGTGACTGGCACGTAAGGCATTTTTTATGGTCACATACCGACATCAAGAGGATGACATTCTACTGTATCACCTTCAGTTGTCTTAAAGAAATTAGACTTTGGGTGGAAGAGTAGAAAGCAGTTGGCAATCTCCAATTTAAATGTGAGGGACCGGAGTGGGTGGAATGGAGAGTTGTAACTTACAGTTTTTGCTTAGCTTTGGTTTGTTTGTCAGATTAATTATATATGTGGAACAGCCAGATCATTTTGTAAACACCCTCAACACCCAATAATTTTTCCTGTTTTCAAAGTATAATGGGAGGTCTACTGCGTTGCTACATTTACCTGGGTGATATATAAGTCAGTCAAAACTTAGTTCATGGGCAGGGGGTTTGGCCACAGCTAGAGTCATGTAGAACCAAGCTGGTTTGTGTCTCTCTGAAGCAGAGAATTGAATGTATTGTATTTGCCTCAAATATAGAAGGGTGAAATACCTTCCACATGGCCTTAATTGACATACGCTCTGTGGTGGTTTAGCGAGGCTATAGCAGCTGTTCAGCACAACTACGTTTTATCTTACTGATTGACCAGGTAGGCCTTTGATTTTTTGTATCAGCAGGTGACATGTATCTTAAAGTTATTGATATTTTTAATGTATATTGACCATTAAAAAATCCAGTGGGACTATTTAATATCGTGCAAAATTTTTCTATCAGGATGTTTTATTGGTTGCTCTGTACCTAAGGAAAACAAACTCCATTAATCAGAACCAGCTGAAATGAGGCCCATTTAAAATGAACATCCATGTTTTAGTGATTTAATAGTTGACCCATTAAAATGTATTTATTGAGTTCAATGAGCTGTATTTAAATGGATGTCAAGGGAGCTTTAATGAGATCTGTTTAATGTATTTCTTTTACAAACAGGGAAACAAGAGAATCTGGAAGGTGAAATGATTTTTTAAATACTAGTTCAGAATGTTGTAAGGACCTAAATCAATCAAGCAGTATCAGGAGTTTCCCCCACTCCCATTTTCAGTTTTGTTTTTAAAGTGCAATTTTTCCCTACATGTTGAGATGTTGGACGATTTTAAGTTGTATGTTACGGTAATAAATTCAAAGATTTTCATTATTGTAAATTTAGTCTTTTTAAAAATAAAATTATACTGGCACATTTAAAATGATTACATAGTCTATAAACCTTACTTTGAAACAGTTGTCTCCCCTCTCCAGAGGCATCCAGGATCAACTATTTTAGCTGAGACTTTTTATTTTTATCTTCAAATCTCCAAAAGTCATCTCTGTGTTGCCCTCAGGTATACCCAGCTTCAGGCACTGTCTTCTGAATTCTGGTCAGGGGAGAGCTTGCACTTCCCTCTCCTCTGCATACATGTCCATCGTTTAATCCGCCCTGTTTTGGTAAACTTTGATCTTGGTTGTGTCCGTAATCACTATTTGTTATTATGACTATGTAAATGCTCTTTCCAGCTTTGCCACATATACTATCATTACTTTTCTTTCCTTATGGAATTTATTTTTCTGAATTTAATTTAAATTTTGTCTTAGTTTTTGTGTTTTTTTTCTATTTTATTACCTTCTCTATAGCCTACTCTTTCCCCTGCTGTATAAATTTCAGCACATTAGAAATGCTAAATAATTCTTGTTGAAGAAATCCCTGCCATAACTTTTCGGCCCACCTGGATGGACCACAGGCCAGCTAGGTGTCTGCTGGGATGCCTTCACTTTCCCTTCACACTCTCCTGGGGAGCACTGACTGCTTGAACCCTTGTCTTTCCTCTCCAGTTGGAGGGACAAATCTTTCTGAAGATTCCTGAGAAAAGGTGGTGGGATGACTATCAGATAACACTATTGCTGAAGAGTGACTTTATTACTGTATTTACAAAAGTCTTTAGTCTACTCTCCCATCCTCATGGATGTGAGGTTGTATCTTACTGTGCTTTTGTTTTGCATTTTCCTTGTAAGTGATGATAAACATTGTTTTTATATGCCTGTTTGCCATCTGCATGCCTGTTTGCCTTCTTTAGGGCTAGGTTAATTATTTGAGATCTTTCTTGTTTCCTTATATGGGCCTATTTCCTGTAAACTTCCCTCTTAGTTCCCTCAAAAAAAAAAAAAAATGTTAATGCTGATGGGAAAAAAATGGAAGGAATAGTTCAACTGACTTGCCAGATTTTTGTTTGTTTTTAAAGAAAACAGACCTTTCTCAATAGACTTTTTGTGTTCTATCCATACATGGCAGAAAATAGAATTTCTCATTAAATGTGTGCTATTTATTTCTGCTACCTGCTAATTTTATTTTCAATGTGATGTCTCTAAGCAGGATATTTATTAACTTTACATGATAATGAAAGTAAGTTAACAATGAGAATCTTTTCATAGCCTGTGATGCAATCATGTGTATTTATTACTCCTTGATAAAATTTTGAGTAGAATTTCACTACTGAAGTGGATTATAATGCCTTGCTGCTGTAACTGCTCTTATTTAGCCATATGGAAGATTTTTCTCTAGTCAATTGCTTTTTTACCTCAGGCCGTGAACCATTGTGGCATAAAAGGGGGGCCTTGCTGGGTGACAGTTGCTAAAGAGGGGACATGTGTTTATTTGGATTCTCTGAAATCACTTCATCTCTGTTTATCAACAGGAATACTGATGACATTTTCCATTGTTTAGGACTGTCTTGAGCATTGTCAAGAGATTTCATACCGGGACCCACACCCACCAAAAACCAGTTGAATTACCCAGAAATTTGCACAACAAAATGCCTCTTGGGGTGGGGTAGGGAACTGCCCTGGATTTAGAACCACTGGTCAATCCACCACCCATGGCAGCTACCCCTGCCCTCCAGCTGTCCTCTAAAGATAACAGGTCACTTGACCTCTGTTCTCACATCCTCACCCATGAAGAAGTCACCATCTAAAGCCAGATTTAAACTCTGCTTATTAAATTGTTATTTTTATGGCATAACACACTCCCCCTTTACTCCCTATTTCCAGCATCAGTCTCCGGCCTGTAACACAGGCTGCTTTGTCCTCATTCCGGTCCACATGAATGCCTTTCAGTACTAGAAAGTAGCTATTGTGTTCCCAACATCCCATGACCGCCTCCCACCTCTCCTGGAAACTTATCTTGTGGTTGTACATAAGCTTGCATTTCATGGTAAAGCAATTTTATATTATTTCTTTTAATTTTCACCCCAAGGTGTAGGGGAATGATCATTTCTGCTTTACAGATAATGAAATGGAGCCTTAGGTTGACTGGGTTTTCCTGGCAGTAACTGACAAAGCCCAGCCATAATGTAGACCTCCAAACCCTGTGCTGTTCACAATTTTCATAGTATTCACTAAATTTTGTCCACTTTCTCCCTCGCTAGTGTCTTCTTTCTTTTCATGTCCAGTGCTGCTTTTGTCCCATGGTAGAAGGCATGAGTGGCCCCAATTTTTCATCCTTCCCAGTATTCTCTCTTTTTCCTACTTTGTCCTTGACTTCGCTTTCAATAGGATGAAGTGCAAATGCTATTGTGCCAGCAGGAAGCTTGTGTGTTCCCACTCGGTCTTTTGTATTTTTGCCATCGCCAGGCACACACTAGTCCCACTCAGCCAGCAGCGCCTCCGGCCAACCCACAGACCTGCAAGGAAACAAGAATTGGCTTTCTGAAAGGTTACTGAGTTTTGAGGGTATTGCTACACAGCAGTTGCTAACTGATAGTTTTTCAACATCAAACTAAAGACAGACTTGCTTCCATGTTTTCCTTTCCCTTCATGACTGTCATGCATTAGCTACCAAGGAGGTTCTGAGAGACCAATCCGTCGGCGGTTTTGTCACCGCGCAAAGATGACAGCGTGTGGCACGGCAGGGTGTGGCCCACCACTGCCGGGCCATGCGCGTTGCCTGTGCCGGCTGCCCCTGAGCACGGCAGCTCTGAGGCACGCATAGTTGTTATTTCCAAGCCTGTGCTGGTTTCCCTAACATCTGTGTCTTTTATTTATACCACAATCTACTGCTACCTTTCTGCCTTGCTGTCCCCTCGGACGCTGTGCCAACTGCTGATAGCGGCCCTACTTGGCCTTGTCCCTCCGCGGTGGTATCATCCTGTGCTCTAAAACTCCTTCCTTAGCATTCCTGCAGCATCCCTCTCCAGGTTCTGGGTTCTCTCAGCTTTGCTCCTGAGGTTCTCCTCCTCCCCCTCTCCTCTCAGGGGCCCCTATGCCCTCCTTGCCTCCTCTGTGACCTCAACGTCCACCAAAATGCTGACATTGTTCTCCACACATTTCTCCTCAAAGTCCCAGCTGTGTGTGCAATGTCTACTTGACAGCCCCACCTTCCAACTCCCTTTTCCCTTCACCTGTCCCCAGCTCCCCATCAGAGTCCTGCACATAGTTACCTGGAAAGACCAGAAGCTCTGGCTCCAGACAGAGGCTACTGCAAGAGTCTACGCAAGACTCAGGCATCAGGGGCACTAGAGACCCTGTGTGAGCACCTGGGCTTCCACTTGCAGAGTTGAAATTCTGTGACTGGACTTGAGTGTAGAACTTCACATGTATCCTATTTAAATCCAGTATGATTAGATTAAACCTAGTCCTGAGACCATGCTCCTTGTTGACGTTTTTATATCCATAGTCAGGCATCCCTCCCAGACTGAAGCCTTTCAGTCATTTTGACCAGTGTTTCTCCTGCCCCATTCAAGTCAGGGATGGGCCTGGCAGGAAGGCCATCCTGAAGACTAATTTGTTTTAGCCACCAGAGGGCTGTGTGTCTCAGAAATTGAGGTAAGTACAGTTTATAAGTTACGAGTGCTATTGGGGATTTTGAGTTGAGGGTGGAATAATGCTGAAGGAATACCTCTCACGGGGAAACTGGAGATATTTGTGTGTTGCTAGGGAGAGGAAGGAGAGGAAGCTGGCAAGAGAGAATAAAACAATGGAATAGGCCTTGGGAACAATTCTTAGAAGCAATAGGGAGCCATAGAGAACTTTGTAGGCTGAAAAACGGAAACTGATCAAGTTACAGCAAATACTAAATGTACACTGTCTGACTAGACTTATTTAAAGGCAGGGCATGACTGAAATAAGTACTCTTTTCCCAATATGGGCTCTCAGGCTTCCCCTGGCCTTGGTGGCCTTGGTGACTGGACTCTGCCTTCCCTCCCTGCCCCAGGCCTTCCCGCAGCTCCTGCCAGAGCTCCTCATACTGTCCTCAAAGACAGAACAGAACTCTCTCCCTCACATCTTACTCCACTCCTGTTGGCCCCAGATTCCTCCATGGGTAGGAAAACCTGTTCCAGTTCCTGTCTCAATCTTCCTGCACCATTGGCCCCTGCTCAGGGGAGGTTCCCATGGTCCTGAGGGGATTCCGCCTCCCTCAGAAAGGACCCTGAATCTGACCAGCACAGTCCTGTGCTTCTCAGGCAGCTGTGGTCCCACTGTGGAGATCAGGATAATGTCTCCCACTGAAGGTGGAGGGCACCCTCACCCAGCACCCCTGATCAGGCCACCTCTCTGAGTCAGCCATCTGTGGGCAGCAAAAACATGCTGGAATGGACACTCCAGGTGTGAGGCTCAAGGAAATGCAGGCCGGTGGGTGGGAGGTGACTTACTGGGCCCTCACAGGAGCTGTGAGAAGAAAAAGCTGCAGGGTGACATGGGGCCTTGGGACACAGACCCTCTGTTACATTATTTTTTTAATTTGGGAATAATTTCAGGTTTATGGAAATTATAAAACACAGTACAAAGTATATTCTTACACCCTTTGCCAAGACTGACCTATCATTAAAATTCCACTCCCATTTATTTTCTCACCTGTTTTACCCCACCCCGTATGTACACACACATGGATGTATATGTATAGGCAAAGTATGAAGTATTAGGAAGTCAGTTCCCGAAAGGATGAGCTACATTTATGAGAAATGTTTAAGTTACTCAGTCTGTGGTACTTTATTTTGGTGGCCCAAGTCGACTGCTACAGCATGTAGTGTGGCCTTAAAAGGTGAAGAGGACCAAGCTTTTGAGCAGGGTGGGCTAACGGGACACTAGCACCGAGTCTTCTCTGTTGGGCAAGATGTGCCTTTCTTCCTGAGCCAAGTTGGAGGCCGTGGAGGGCAGGCCCCCATCTGTCCATCTGGGACATGGGAGTGATCGCCCCTGTAGTCCAGTGTGTCTCCCTCTGCCTTCAACACTGCCTTCAAGACCTTGTTGGTCAACTTCCTCCGGAGACCCCAGAGGAGAGGCTCAGAGTGAGAGCAGAGGCTGTGAGTCTGGCGTAATGGGCTGACTCATCAGGTGGGTTTGCTTGGTGGTCTGCAGCCCTGGTGGAGGTGTGGAGGGAAGGGCTCCATAGTGTGTGCTCCTTCTGCTGGTTCCTTCCTTCAGGCTCACCGCACTGGCATGAACCTCATAGCCTGTGCCCAGGGGGGTGGGATGTGAGGGTCCTGAGGATGCTGCAGTTCTGTGGTGACTGGACTTGCCTCTGGGGGCTGGGAGGGGCCAGAGAGACAGAGTCAGAGGACGGTCAGTATTGGGCTCTTGGAGGAACAGGGACAGCAGTTACCCCAGAAGGCTGTCTCCAGTGATGTGGCCCAGGAGCTCAGCACAGCTTTTCTATAAGCAGTTCAACCTAGAGCCTGGCTCTATGCCACTAGGCCAGGCCCAGGTGCAGTTTTTCTAAAAGGTGATAGTGTGGGTGGCTTCTCATCCTCCCTTGCCTGGTACGTTTCCTGGCTGCTCAAGTATTGTTCCACCTGGATGCAGACAGGCACTGTAACTAACCACCAAAAAAAAGTCACTCTCCTTGGAAACTACCCTTGGTCAAGGTGAAGGGCGACCAGTGCTGCCAGACGCTGCCAGGCAGCTTCAGGCACGCCCTCCGCCTTCTTCCTCCCACACCCTGGGCAGCACAGAGTCTCATTCATGCAGACAGCCTGGCTCCTGGCCATGTGAATGGCACGCTCATTGCCAGGAAAGCTGCCGGATCCTTCCCCAACATAGGAACAGCAGCCTGCAGGTAGCTTGGCTTCTCTCCCAGGCCTTGGGACTGTCTAATTCTGAGGCTGGGGTCCCGATCAGGACCTTCCAAGGGTGGCGACTGGGGGGCCCTGGCCCAGAGGTCGATGCCCTTTGTCCCTCTTAAAAAACGCTGTGGCCGACTGGCGTTGGAGGTCATGGGGTTAGCAGACCTCTTAATGACCCACTGCAGCTGTCAAAGCTACCTGTATCAGAGGGGCTCTGGGAGCCCCGGGACAATGTTGCAGTCTCAGACTCGGGGAGAACCAGACAGAAGTTGATGGGGTGCACAAAGGTGCGAAACCCAGCAGCTCTCACCCTTAACTGAAAGAAGAGGTTGTGAGGGAGGGACATGGTGGTTTTGTCTTGAGCCTCCACTGGGAGAGTCTTTGTCAGAGGTTGCTACCGATACAGTTAAATACAAATGAAAACAGATGAGCGTGGGTGGTTTGGAAGCCTGAATCATAGCTAGGAATGGAGTGCTTCCCTCTCATACAGACTTCCAATGCTCCTAAATCGCAGGAACTCCCACATCAATGCTACTTGGGTTCCAGACACATTTGTCCAGTCGCTGCCTGGACATCCCCACGTCTGGAGACTTAGCTTGCTCAGAGCTGCACTCACTTTGTCCTTAGTCCAGTTGGGTGCCCTCCTCCATCTGCTAGAATTGGTGCAGCCTAAGGCCAGTCAAGATTTAGTCCAAAATGTCTCCCAAGTTCTACAGCTCCCTTCTCTAGGCTCTGGGTTTGAATCCTGCTCTGCCATGTCCTCACTATACAGTCCTGGGTGGGAGACCCTCTTTGTGCCCCTGTTTCCACATCTGCACAGACAGGATAATGACAGCACGCACCTTGTGCAGTGCTTCTGAGGACTGAGTCTGGTAGTTTGGAAGCATCTAGAAGAGGGCCCACCCAGACACTAATCAGCAGTAGCTGTTCTCGCTCAGCGCTCCTCTCCTTGCTGTACTCCTCCAGTGCCTCATTGCTCAGGCATGCAGGTTTGCATGACATTTTTGCTTAAAGGCCAGCTGCCTTGATGACATCAGGTCCTCAGGGAGGTGGTCCACGTGCCCCTCCATGTGTCCACATGCCTTTCCCTTGGGCGGATGGCTCATCATTCTCCAGCCACCCCATGCTTCATGCCCTGTGGCTCCTTTGGCCCGGAGTCCACTTTTCAGTAAAATCTCCTCTCTTGCCGGCAGACCATCCCTCAGGGCACTGAAGGAATTGACCTAGGAGCATCTTCTGAACCAGTGAGTCAAATACCTCATGTGATTTCCACAACCCTTCTGTGAGGCAGACCTTACTTCATTTCACAGGTAGAAAATCACTGAAGCTCAATAATTCACACACTCACAGAGTGAGGGGTGGAGCTGGAATAAAGTCCAGGTGTGGCTGTCCCCCGAGTTCGTGTGGTTCTACTGATGTCACAGAAGATGCTCATCTCATTTAAGAGGAAAATCAGAGCTCTTTGAAAGGGGAAAGACATTAAAAGGACATGGAGACAGTCCCCCCAGAAGAGAATACAAGGTTGGGCTTGGAACATGTCAACTGAGCTAAGCTTGAACATGTTCCAGAACTACTTCTCTTGAAAGGTAGTGATTTCGGTTTGGCATCAAGAGAAAACTGTCAGAGTTGAAAGGGAAAGCTATGCTGTGGCCACATTTGTGCTAGGAAGGTCAACTTGAGCATTGCTGCAACGTCTGCTTTTGGGAGGCCCCCAACTTAGCTGCATCTCCTTCAGCTTTCTGACTCTGGGCCGAACCCAGAGTTCTGTGCATTGTGCTGTGCATTGTGCTGTTCTGAGTCAGCCACATTCTCCAAAGTGGAGGCTGGAAGAGGGCATTGTACATTGCAGATCATCTCCATGCTCTCCGGCTCTTCCTCATGGACTCAAGTCCACCTTCCTTACTCTTCTGACTCAGTGCTGGTACCAGATGCAAGGGATGGGTTAGAGGGGCCAGTTAACAGCTCATGACCACAAAACTCTTAAGTGTGGGATGCCACTTTCTGTAGTCTTGGTAAATCCCTAATGAGCATGTAGGATGAGTTCAGTGGCTGAAATGAAATAATAAGCAGCTGAATCAATCAATATTTTGCTCCAGGCTTTGACTCTCAGAAGAACCAAACCTAGGGGAACTCATCTTCTTCCCATCTTCTCCAAAGGATAAATGTATATTATACTTTCTCCTAAAGGGCCCCTATAATCACAGTTTCTTGAAGTAACAGCAAAACAGAGATTAAATACAAAAGATGTTGCGTTGATGGTAAGGGGTTCTGGCTTTAGAAAGGAATTGGTAACTGCACACCCTCCTCCCTGGGAGTGTGATGAGGGACTAGGTGAGCCCAGGAGGACTCAGAAGTGCATTGATCAGTAACTGCCTGATGGGGGAGGAATGTGAAGTGGAGGAATGTGAAGTGGAGGAATGACTGGCTGGCTAGCAACACTCCTATCGGGAAATCTGAGCAGATGTTAGGTCCAACTGAAAAAGTAAGCCAAGAAAATAAAAGCAGGTGCAGAGTTGAAGTATGAAATTAACACCTCTGTAGAGTCAAGGGATTGCTTAAAATGCCAGAAAAATTCAAGACCGAATTCCTTACCCTAAACACAGGTCTAATTTGATCTTCCAAGATCAGACATCCAAGTGGAACAAAGTTAGTAGTTCCTGTAAGTGAATCTTGTTTTTGAAATATTCTAATTGAGTTACCCAGAGTTCCCCTTTTCCTTGGGGACCATGAGGAATGAAGTGTCTGGTCCCCTGGGTGGAGAGCTTGGTAGGAGGTGGTGGGATATGCAGCCTCATTTCCCAAGAGAGGGAATTTGGGATCAGTTAGCCCCAAATTCTGGCTATGCTGCCTGCCAGCTGTTTGATCTGGAGCAAGTTATTCACGCTCTTATGTGACTCAGCGTCCTCCTCCATGGAGGGCTGACACAATGAGCTGTGTAAAGAGGCTTTGTAAACCAGGATTTTTTCTTTTCTATTTTGCCTTATGGTAATTATGTTAATGGAACTTTCTGTATTTCAAAAGCAAAAGTAGGGTCTTATTCATACTCATCTTCAATCGTCTTTGGAAGGCTAAGTCTAGTTTTTCAGTCCCTGTATAATTCGGACCTTTATTTGATTATGGGACTTCACTGGAATATCCAAGCCCTCCCTGAAAGAAAACACTTGAAAAGGATGATGACACACAATATTCTTTTTGGATAAAACAAAGATATAAAAATCTTTATTTCTTCTAATATAGACAAGGAAGATCTGTGAAACAGAAGATTTCATATTCAAAACAATTTTAGTGCTTTTTAAAAATTCATTTCCCTCCCCTTTATTACAATCAGTTTTGGGTCCTGGGTCATTTCCAGACTACCCCATAGCTGAGAGCAGTCACATCTCTTATAGACAGTCCAGTGCAGTTAGTCATAGAGGCTTTGAAAAACTCACTCACCCCTCCCCAGCATACATTGCTCCCCTGGGGCCTCTAAGGATGAGAACCCATGGAGGCTGGCAGTTAGAACAAGGGCCTTGTGCCACTCAGTCTTTTCTCTGAGGGTAATCTTAGTGTTTGGGCGGATGCCTGGCTTTAGCCCAGAGCCTCGTCCAAGAACATTATGATCTCAATCCCTGCTGGCTTCACGCTGGGACCTGAATGCCCCAAGGAGCCTCCCTGGCTGCAGTGGGGGAGGGTGCCTAGTACAGACATCTTCAACTTTCCTAGTTCACAGCCTTGAGGATGCAAGAGGGAGAAAGAACTGGGGCTTGGCTTCAGGCATGGTGACTTGTATCCAGGTCTCGCCCAGTGTGGGATAATCTGCTCGGAGCCTCACTTTCCTCAAATTTAAATGGGAATGACTCTGGCAGTGGGGCAGCATCAGTAATGCGATGTGAATCTTGATTGTCCAGCAAGAGTGCTCGGTCCCACCACTTGGAGGATGGGACGGCATCCTCCTCAGGACCTTGGCCTCACCTAAGGCTTTCCTTTCGGTGAGGTGACAAGAACATGGATGAGACACAAGTTCAGGAGGGAAGCTGACTGTGGAGTATGCGGCACCTTCTTATTTAGTCAATCTTTATTGAAATGTGTGCTTTGGAAATAATTTATGAAATAGGACCTTTTAAAAGTTCAATCCTCAATATTTACATCGTTTGTACAAACATATTTGGGCTGTGAGTGCTCCCCTTTTATGTTAATAATTTAATATACATTTGCTTCACAACAAGACCCTAGCTATTTCATTTATTGCCTCCAATTCAGTTTTCTGTTTGACAGTAACTAGGCTAAGGGGTTGCTAGAAAAAAAAACTCACTCAGGCCCTCCCTGGTGGTGTAGCGGGTTAAAGCACAGCACTAAGAAGCTAGAGCCACTTCCGCATGAGTTCAATTCCCACCTGCCCCGGAGGTGACCACATGGCGTGGCAGACCTCTCCTGACCCGCCCGCTGCTCCCCTCAGCAGTGTATTTCGTCGATCTGCCTCTTCTGCTCCCCGCTCTGTCTCTGGTGAATCCTCTCTCCCTCCACATCTCTGGCCTATACCCCGGTTCCATATTAGTAAACAAATAAATCTTTAAAAAAAAAAAAAAACTCACTCAAGTACAGAGGAAATAAAATGTTTTATTTATCAAAAAAGAATTAAAACAAAGCCTTGCTTTCCAATTGAAAACATGTGTATCATGATGTTGTAGAATAGTATTAAGCAACCAAATAAATGTTCAACAGTTACATGCCTGGTGATTCTTTTTATCAAAGAGGCAAAACTAGAGAGCTAAATTCTAAGAGATTCAGGACTGTCAGGGAATGTTATAAAAATGATCCGACTTCAGTGACTAAAGATTAAGGTCATCATGGCCAGAGCTGTTACAGGGTCCACAGCTCTTGCACCATTACCCCAGGATCCAAGCTGGGCAGCGAACACGAGCCTGCACCCCAGCCAAGAAGGATGAAACCTCACCAGGTAACCCTTCAGATGCAGTATCAACAGAGCGTACCGATGCTGGAGAAGGATTCCTAGAGGGAGAAAGCTCCCTCTCTAGGAAGAAAAGCATCTGGTTGAAGTACACAGCACCCAATTTGGAAAAACCAAGAGTTCTTATGAAAGGCAGCAATTAATGATCTGGATACAGAAGACTTATGAACAATCACAGATTAATAACTGTACCTTGAGTGCTCTGCAAATATATCTTTAAAATCCAATTTATATACTTGCCATCTGAAAACAAATCATGTTCTTTTGCTGTTGCTCCATGCCTTAATCATGCTGGCTTACGAGAAATTTGGGGCCAGAGTTTTATAGGTTTTCTACCTTGACACTAAAGGTGTTGATGAAAAATTAGTGATGAAAAATTAACTGAAAACTAATTTGCCATTTGAGAATATTTTTATGCATTCAATCATTTGCCCTATTAATGGGAATGTTTCCTTACAAAAGTGGGCTAAAGACCAGTATAACCCTCTAGACTCATGGTTTTATACATGCTAGGCATCCTAGTGCAATGATTCCTATTCTAAAATATATGTCATCATCAAACGAAACTGTCCCCCAAGATGACACTGTTTCTGAAATGTCCCAAACATTCACTAACCCTGCAGAAGGTAGCATGAAATAGCAATGACAAGAGCTGGAGCTGTGGTTCTTAACTGCCTAAGTCTCAAGAGAGCTGGCCATCCCCTGGGGGTCATCTGCTTACATACTGTGACCCTTGTTAAGCCATCCTATTTTACTTAGTTTACTTTACGTACATGCTAACCGGACTGCAGGAGGGAGGGGGTATGTGTGCCATGAGTCAGGAGTGCAAAAGGAAGGCTGAGCAGGGAGGTTAGTTTCAGTCAACAGACAGGGGCAGGGAACAAGAATATGACTGAAAACATGAATGTTATTTTCAGTTCTTTCATTATGTTTTAAGAAATCTACTTGTCAAGTGCAGGTAAGCAAAATGATTTTGTGCTTCTTGCCTCATGTCCATTTCTCTGATAACTTGTTTTTGTTGAGGACTCAGGTTATTCAACATGGGATTCTGGTTGGTGACTCATGGTGACTGGAGGCTCAGGCCTGCAAGCCCTTGGCCCTGATGGCTTTGTCAAAACAAAGGGTTAAAATTGCTTCTATCAATGTCTCATATAATGGCTCTGATTTTGCATAAATAATCACAGACTTGATTAAAATGAATGTATTGTGCTAGGTTAATTTTTTTTTCATTCAAATATTTATATTCTGTCTACTCTCAACAATGAATTGAGAAAAAGTAGGCACCTTGAAAGCCTGCCCAAGAATGATTATGTTTGAAATGATACTTCTGTACAACACCAAATGAGACAGTGAGTGTGGCAAGAATCTGAGTGAGCTCTTCAAGGGGCTGTTTTCTTCAAGTCTCGAATCTGTTTAATCAAGTAGTTCTTTTCATCAGTGAACTGCTCATCATCCGTTCTATCTTTTTGGAAGCTGCTCAGGAACTCAATGAGCTTGGGTTGATTTTTTAATAGAATCTCCACAATAGGTTGTGTTTTGTGAGGACTGGCGACAAATACCTGAAACAAAAACAATATAATCTCAGGATAAGAAATGCATGCCAGCCAAGACAAAATGGATTCAACAGGTGTCACTTGTATTAGTAAAATATAGAGAGCCCCAGATAACTTTTCACTGAGGAAAATCAGTAATTCCTTACCTATATCCATTTTCTATATATAATGCAGAAATATATTAAAAATACTTAATCTGGGCACTCCCTGGTGGCACAACAGGTTAAAGCACTGCACTATAAAGCTAACTGCAGCCCCTGCAGCATGAGTTCAATCTCCAGCCAGGTTGCTGACCCACATGGCATGGCAGACCTCTTCTGACCTGCCTGCTGCTCCCCTCAGCAGTATATTTTAGCCGATCTGCTGTTCTGCTCCCCGCTCTTTCTCTGGTGAATCTTCTCACCACCCTCCCCCATACTTCTGGCCCTGTACCCAAGTTCTTATATGTATAAATAATCTAAAAAAAAAAACTTTAAAGTACTACAATACATTTTTAAATTACAACAAAATATATCATTGTATATACAACATAATGCTTACTTAGCATAATAAAATACTCTTAAAATGTTTAATATTTTAATATATTAGTCTGACTCAAAAGTTAAAGACAAGGATAAAAAGTTCTCCTCTTGGCCCTCCCTGGTGGCG
>NW_004567111.1:53152016-53155824 GCF_000260355.1 Condylura cristata | reverse complement strand
AAAAAAAAAAAGTTCTCCTCTTACCTTTCCCCTGAAGGTCATCAATGTTACCCATTTTCTCTTATGCAATGTATGTAGAATCTTTAAATCTACACTGCCCACATCCCACCTCCCAGCAGACCTGGGATGAAGGTGTGGAATTCTATCTTTTAATAAAGTTCCACATTTAATAACTGCACTCCTGGTTGACATGAGGATCCTGGACTAACAATCAGGTATACACTAAAGGCAGCAATGATTATAATAATGAGACAAAATTCAAAACAATAATACAGACTGTGTAATAATTTGCAATAGGCAGACTTCATAGTTAAAGGCTACACATAATACATCATGATTAGAATAGAAAGGAAAGTATCTGATGGCCCTATAGCTTTCTGATTGCATGTTCCAGGCTGACTCCTCCAAGGGCTGAGTGCTTCATCACCACCTCTGCTCGTCAACGCCCCACCCTGACTCTCCAGCAGTACACCAGCTGCCCTGAGCACACTGTGGATGAGGACGGCTACAAGGCTGAGCCCTCAAGTTCTCCCCAGCTCAGCAAGTAGGGGGAAGGAAAAAACTGCATAAAGATATTAAGTACCTATGAGAGGGGACTAATAGGCTACAAAGATTCAGAGGAAGTGGCGACACTAGATTTCTGGGTTTGGAATAGGAAGGACTTATGGGGCAGGTGGCATGAGAACTATTCCATGAATGAATTTCTCATCTCTTGCTGAGTTATTTTAGTAGTGTGTGTCATGGGAATTTCTGCATTTCATCTAGGTTACCTCATTTGTTGATACCAATTATTTGTACTACTCTTTTAAAATTTTCTGTAAGGATGCTGAATTGGTATAAAAAATCTCCCAATAAAGAAAAACCTGGGACCATATGACTGCACTGGTAAATTCTACAACTTTTAAAGAAGAGTCAATGTCACTTGTTTTCAAATTCTTTCAAAAGATAGAAACACTTCCTAACTCATCCTATGAAACCAGGATTTCCCTGAAACCAAAGCCAGACCAAGATACCATAAAAATGGGCAGGCCAGTATAATTTTTATAAACAAAGATGTAAAAGAACCCACACCAAAATATAAGCAAACTAACTTTAGCCTCATTTTAAAAGGATTATATGCCATAACTATATGGGGTCTAATTTAGAAATACAAGGTAGTTAAACACAATACAATTAATCAACGTACTATATCACATGTACTTGACTGAACTGTGTACCCTCAAAAGATGAACATTCAAGTCCTAACTTGGGTACTTGCAAAACTGGGGCTTTACAGATATAATCAAATTGAGGTGGGGTCGTTATAGGTTAGGGTAGGTCCTAGAGCAATGACTTAACATCTTTATAGGAAGAAGGAAATTTGGACAGAAATATAGGGGAAAAAATGCCATGCAAAGATGAAAACAGATTGAGCTTGTACATCTATAAGCCAAGGAATGACAAGAATTATAACAACAACCAGAAGCTAGGAGAAAGGCATACATCAGATTCTTCCTGACAGTCTCCATGGTCTCAGTCTTCTAGTCTCAAGTGCTGAGAGAAAATGTCTGCTATTTTAAGTCATTCAACGAGTGGTAGCTTGCTTTGACAGCTCTTTGAAACTACTATATACATTAATACATAGAAGAAAAACAAGATTATTTCTATTGATGCAGAAGTATTGACAACATCTTTCACGAATAAGAAAAAAACATTTGACATGCGACTACAGGATAGCCACATGGACAAGAGGAAAATGGGGCTCTTAACTCATACCATAAACAAAACTAACTAAAAATACAGAAATGTATCTTCATAATCTTGGTTTTGTCAATGGTTTCTTAGCAATGATACCAAAAGCATGAGTAACAAAAGAAAAACACTGATAAATTGAACATGAAAATTAAAAAGTCCATTATCAGAGAGAAGATTATACCGAGAATGGGAGAAAATATTTGAGAGTAATATATATGCTCATTATCTAGTATCCAGAATATATAAAGTACTCTGACAACAACAACAAAAAAGGTAAAACCCTTTTTTAAAAAAGGTCAAGAGACTTAAATGGACATTTCTCTAAAGACATACAAGTGACCAATAAGCATATAAAAGATGCTTGGCATCATTAGTCATTAAAAAATACAAATTAAAACCACCATATCACTTCATACCTACTAGGATAACTATAGTAACAAACTGAAAATGTAAGTATTGATGAGGAAGAGGAGAAATAGGAACCCTGTACACTTCTGGTGTGAATGTAAAATAATATAGTCTCTGTGGAAAATAGGTTGGCAGTGTCTCGGAAAGTTTTATATTGATTACCAAAAGACTGAGCATTGAGTTTCTGGGTATTTACCCAAAGAATGGAAACATTTATTAAAACAAAAACAAACTTGTAGGTGAATGGTTATAGTAGCACTTTCTATAATAGCCAAAATTACATCAACCTATAAATGGATAAACATAATGTCAAATACATATACACATGTGAATATTATCCTGCTATAAAAGGGGTGAAGTATTGGTCACGCCACATTATGAATGAGCTCTGAAAATATTATGCCATGAGAGAAATCAGACACAAGCAGCCACTCCTCTGCCCACCTGTGACTATGCAGGTGCTTCCTGCCAGTGATCTGTACCATGCCGGGACTCCTCTGCACTGACCTCCCTCAGGAGAGGCCGCTCTCCTAAGACCGCCCGCCTGCAACCATGCAGGTCTCTTTCCCTGCAATCCTGTCCCTTCTAGGGCAGCTCTTTCTGCCCACTTGTGTCTATGCAATTGTTTTTTCTCTCCTGTCTCTTTCTAATAAAGTTCCTCTTTAAATATATACAAAAAAGAAAAGAAAGAAAAAGAAAAAGAAATCAGACACAAAAGCTACAGGTTGTATAATTCTATTTCTATTAAATATCCAGAATAGGCAAAATCATGGAGACAGAAAGCAGATTAGTGGCTGTCAGGGGTGTTCAGAAAATGAGGAGTAAATAATTGCTTAATGGATACAGGGTTTCCTCTTGGGGTGATACAAATGTTCTGAACTAGACAGTGGTTAACAGCTGCACAACATAGTAAATATACTAAATGCCATTGAATTATATATTTAAAAATGGTTAAAGTAGTGAACTTTATGTTATATGAATTTTACTACAATAACCTAAAATTGTTACCTATTTTTAAAAAAGTACTCCCATCCTATTTACATTGTTACAAAATTTCAGATATTTGTTTAACGCTTATAAATATGTTAGGGGGCCCTCTCTAGTGGTACAGCGGGTTAAAGCTCAGCACTAAGAAACTATAAGCCACTTCAGCATGAGTTCGATCCCCACTCTGGAGGTGATCCACATGGCGCGGCAGACCTCTCCTGACCAGCCCGCTGCTCCTCTCAGCAGTGTACTTCGTCAGTAGGCCTGTTCTGCTCCCTACTCTGTCTCTGGTGAATCTTCTCACTGTCCCTGCACCTCTGGCCTGTACCCCAGTTCTGTATGAATAAACAAATCTTTAAAAGAAAAAATGTTAGGAAATCACATCGTAGAGCCAAAAATGTGGCTCCAGAGTCTGGTTAACATTTGTTTATAAGGGAGCGCTGTGAAGTTTAGTTAGAAATTGTCTAGCACTTTGTGGTAACTATGATAACTCATTAACAGTTTTTCTTTCTTAAAACAAAAACAAAAGCAATAAAAGGTTAAATATATTGAAGAATTTGGGCCTCTCTGTACAAGGGGTTAAAGTGCAGCACTCTGAAGCTATCTGCAGCCACTGCAGTATGAGTTTGATCCCTGGCAAGGGAGCTGACCTACATGGTGCTGCAGACCTTTCCTGTTT
>NW_004567111.1:53135317-53151571 GCF_000260355.1 Condylura cristata | reverse complement strand
CACTGATCAGCTCATGAATCCATAACTGTGAGAGACTTTGAACAACTGAGGCTATCTGTGACTTCCTTTTAGAATGCAGTCTTAGGGCTGTGCCTGTTCATTACACATTTCTCAAACTATGATATATGGAGTTCTTGCTATGCTGGAGAAAGGCAAGCATCACAACCACAAGCCAACAGTTTTAGTTCAGAAAACTAACATTGTGCTATTTTAAATCTGAATGTTTTTATGAGATTACAAAAGTACATTCATTCATTTCATTAAAATTCTATTTTCCAGGAGGGATTTTTGCTACATTACATATTAGAAAAATATAGGAAAATATGTATTTTCCAAATTAAATGGAGAAGCAACTCAAAAAATTCTCTTATTCTAGAAATATTCAAATATAAAGTCTTCCTTTTCCTTATATACTATTATATCTATAACTATATATTTACATATACATATTTACATCAAAATCTTTACTTTCTTATTTTTTATTATACTTTTAAACTTTCTACATTTCTGTTCATTTTTCTATAGCACTTGATCTCTCCCCTCAGGTGTAGCCCCTGTAAATCTCCTACCACAACACCACCTGTAAGCTGTCACCATAGTTCCTGTGCTTTCCTGCCCCTATTTTGATACTTCTGCTGTATGCCTCAGCTCTAGAGTTGGCCTGAAAGTTCTGTCTGTGTCTCTGATTTTTTGGCACTTTGTTCTAATTCAGGTCCCTGAATTTATCAAAAATGAAATGAAAATTGGCTACTACTAATCTGGTAAGGGCATTTTCAATAATGTCTTTCACATTATCAGTACCTGATGGAAACAGCTCTGGAAAGGAAGGAAAAAACTCTAGGACTCAGCAGTCACTTTCACTACACAAAATATATTTTTGGCATGTAACAATTCAGTTTATTCTGCAGCAGAAGGAACACAGGATACAGAGTAGATCCAGTTTATACACATACAAAATAAACAAATGGTCAACTATTTTTAAATGCTCTTTTTCTGTCCAATCCAATGGGATGATCCAAAATCTGATGTTCTCAGAGAATAGAAGGAGGTTATTTCTATTTTGTCACCCACTGAGTTCTCTGTAATACTTTATTAAAAAATATGAAGCATGTTATCACTTAGGATGACATATTAAAATTGTGTGGAAGCTGAATGATACAACATACACCTTTCTACAGTTTCCTCAATCAGAGGGTCTTAACAGGGCCTCTTATTTTATGCTATCTAGACATTTTGTACTCCTACAAAAGTCTATTTTTCTTTCATCCAGTCTGCTTTTCTTTTTTTTCTTACACACCTTTTTCCCCCTCTGTTAACTTTTCATGAAATAATTCTAAAAGAGAGAATAATATATGGGGGAAGAATACATAAGATTTCATGTTTCTACCTTCATGCCTATCAAAATTTGGCATTTTTGCTATGTTTATCTTTTCACTTTGCTTATGGTCTTTTTGCACAGAATGTGTCCAATTTAATGTGGACACATTAATATTAATATTATTAATATTTTGTATTATGAGTGTGATGTTTATTTCTTATTATAGGGAGACATTAATAATATTTCCTATTTTCTCTTGCAAAGATAAAAAAATTTGCTTTTCAAGTATAAGTCTTCACCTAGAGTTTATTTCTGCATATAGCAGAGGGTAGACTTTTCCATACAGATCATCCATTACCCTGGAACTATTCATCAGTTAACCTTTTTCCCATTGATATGTAATCCCTCTAGTATCAAAATAAATTTTTGTATTCGCATTGGTATATTCCTGGGCCCTCTACTCCATTTTGTTGTTCTATTAACCTCTATGCCAATAAACTACTGTCTTCATTTACTGTAAATCCCTAAGAAGTATTCATATTGGGTAGACTCCCCACCCTCATTCTTTGGGTCATTTTAGGATCAAACTATCATATCACTTTAGGTCATCAATCTACTGCTACACACATTTTAGAAATTACTTGTCAACTTCCAGGAAAAGTCCTGTTGGGATTTGAATGGAACTTGTAAATTAATTTGAGTCTTGAATTGCTTCAGTGGCTTTCTACACAATATAAAACTGGTGGCTGAAAGATTAACTAATTTTTATAATCTGACAAGGCCAACAATTACATAACCTTATAAAGTGCCATATCTCTCACTTATAAACATATAATAATCATTGAATACTTGTTAAAAAAGATAAAAAAAATCCTGCAACTCTGAACCCTTTTAATTTCACTCTAGATTTCTATCTTAAAGGTAAAAAATTCTCAAGTATGGAGAAAACTAGCTGAACTAGAAATGCTCATGGAAACATTACATTTTATAGTAGGAAAACATGGAAATAATCAAAATATAAATGATGCAGGAATATATAAACTAGAGTAAATACACTGAATAGTGAACCATGATGACGATAAAAATTAGTGGCTTTAAAAATCACATATATAACAATAATGAATTAGTGTTCACTTATGGTATAGCATTGTGTGATAAAATAATATTTGCATATGATATAGCTACAGTTGTGGGAAAAACCCTCAAATACATGCACAGAGAAATAAAATTTACTGAAATCTTTACAATAGTTAAGAGTATGGATTACAGACTAGATGTCCATTACCTACCCTACTTTTTGAATAAAATCTGTTGTCAAAGTATATAGGAGGGGATTTTCTTTTTATCTCAGGGGAAAAAAATAGAACAAAAAAGCAGGTGTTATAGGTTTTCTTTCATTGCAAAAAATTCTGACACTTAGGGTTTAGGTTCTGGTTCAATCACTGATTGAGAAATGTTTGAGAAACAGTATTCACCTATTTCTTTGTTAAAATATTTAGAGATATGGCCTAGTCCACAAAACCTTCAGAAATAAATGGGCATTAAGATCACTGTAAAATTTCGCTTAAATCATGCAAAAACAAAGACTGCTTATTTACTTTTCTCTTAAGTACATGGAGAGTAAAACAGTAGGGAGTTGCCATTTGAAACTCCAAAATAAACACCCAGAGCAATATTTCCATAGTTTCACTTTACCTTAAAGACATGAAAGGCTTCAAACTGTATGTTGGGACTTTTATCTCGAAGGAGGTTCATCATCAGTTTGAGGTTTTCTGGCTTGCTGATATACTTTGTCATAATGGCAAAGTTGTGTCGGTCCAGTATCAGTTCACCTAACAGCTACAAGAAAACACAAAATCCAAGCTATAAACATTCTGAGAGTTATCTTACTCAATATATATCTAACTGAAAGTATAAATGTGATTTATGAAAGTTGATGTGAAAAAAAAAGAGCGTCCTAAGTGTTCTTATAGCACAAGAGTGAAAGTAGTAGACATTATTGTAAACTGTTTACAGCTTTCCTAAAGTCATCCTTAATGCATTTAAAATTTTTTTTTAAAAAGTTAGGCATTGGCCCTCCCTGGTGGCGCAGCGGGTTAAAGTACAGCACTAAGAAGCTTAAGCCACTTCCACATGAGTTCAATCCCCGCCTGCCCCGGAGGAGATCCACATGGTGTGACAGACCTCTCCTGACCTGCCCGCTGCTCCCCTCAGCAGTGTACTTCGTCGATCTGCCTGTTCTGCTCCCCACTCTGTCTCTGGTGAATCCTCTCACCCTCCACATCTCTAGCCTGTACCCCAGTTCTGTATGAATAAATAAATATTTAAAAAAAAAAAAGTTAGGCATCACTTCTGCTTTAAAGTCCTCTCTACAGTTATAAGAGTCAGCCAGAAATACCTTATTATTTTCATTGCTTGCATTAATTATCTTGCTTTCTAGTAATGTATTGCTCTGCAAGTATACATTCCTTACCCAAATGAAAGTATTCTAGTAACTTACTAGAAAAAAACTTATGTTAAGTGACCCTTCCTGATAACATTCATTATAAAACCTAGTATGTAGGAAGAAAAAAAACCATTGACCCTGACTCTATCCAAAGTTTAATATATGCTGAACATTTTCATATAAGAACAAAATATTTTCTGGTGACAGATTATAGTTTCCAAAGTGCAACTTTCTCCCAGTTATGAACAGAATGTTTGTGCCCCCAAAAAACTTTATGTTGAAATCTTAAGCCCCAATGAGATGTGATTGGGGGAGGAGGAAGCTTTGGGAGGTCATTAGGACATGAAGACTCCAAAGAGCTCTCTTGCTCCTGGCATCCTGATCTTAAACTTTCTAGCCTTCACAACTGTGAAAAATAAATTTTTGAATTTAATTAAACTACCCAATTTATACTGTATTTTTGTTACAGCAGCCCAAATAGACGAAGATACTTCAAAACAAAATAAACCCAAAGTGTGAATGACTAAAGACTTTCTAGTAGCATAGATGAATGTATTGTTGCTTTTTAGTTCATAAACGTTTATTCTCATTGTGGTAACAGTTTCTGAACACTTCAGCAACTAGCAGCTGAAATGTACCCTTATAATAATTTCATATATGATATACTTATTTTTGAATTCTCCTATGTACTGGGTTACTCAGGATACTACTACATTATATAGGTAGTTATAGAAATCCTGGGTGGGAGGAAAAAGCACATAAGCTGAAAACTAGCAGTCTTATCACAAGTTTAGCAACAACACCTTCCAGAGGTGTACATGCAGGGTATGTCAAAGTGTATAGGAGGTGATTTTCTGCTGGCACTTCATACCACCAGATGGTTTTCTACCCTGGTGACACTGTAACAGGTACCAGGAAGACAACAACAGAAAAACCCAAAATTAAATCAAACAAAAAAGTATGTTCAGTCTCTTAGAGGAAAAAAAAAAAACGTAATCCAATTCTCTAAGTTACTGCTACAGAGAAACCTAAAGCAACAAAACAGGCAGGCCAAAAAACATCTTGGCACCGTGAGACTTCATAGAATATGCTATTACAACAGAGAACAACTCTCCAGAATCCAACCACAAAAATGGAAGATTCATGCTGCATTCAGAGTTTAAAATTTCTGTAATATAATTGAATAAATAAAAGAAAATACAAACAGGGAATTTTCATCTAAATGAACTTAGAAAGGCTAATCAAAGAGATATACAATTCTGTAAAAACAAATTAGCCCAGAAAGAAAATGAATGAGCAGAAGGTAAAAATTAAAGCTTTCAATAAGAAAACAACAGGTTCAGGATGTAAAGAACTCAATAAATGAAAAAAAAAAAAAGAAAAAAGAAAAATTAAAGAAAGGTATGGAAGCAGAATAGACCAAATGGAGGATCAAAATGTTACAGGGTAGCCCAGAATGAACTTGGGCTGCCTGTCTGTGGGGCCTCACCTGCCCCCTCAAAATGTAATTTTCTGCAGACACACACAAAAAGAGTAATGGATTTATTTACAAAAAGGGAAAAGGAAAAGGAACCAACCCAGGGAAAGAGAGGGATACAAAGTAACTGGAATGTCTTACTAGCTTAGCTAACACTGAGTCACACGTGGCTAACACTGCTAGGCCCGAGTCACTGCTAGGCCCAAGTCACATGGTCTGAGATGCTCCAAAGAGAGAGAACTGTTACCTCTCCAAAGCTACAGTTGGAAAACCGCTCTCTATTTATTCCCCAAAGTCCCAGAATGCCTGCTTAGCTCCACCCTTAGATCCTCACAGTTCTCTCCTTGGTGCTGCTGGGAGTTGTAGTTTTCCAATCACTGGAGTAGGGGATGGAATCCAGAAAGTTGGAGTAGAGGGTAGAGTCCACCAAACTCTGCAGAGTTCTTTTAGTACATCTTTTCCCTTAACAAAAACAGTAACTTCAATGATGGCTACACTTGAAACAGGTGAAAGAATAGAGAAATAATGAAATGTAAAAAAAAAATAGTATGGCACCACTTAGAGAACTATGTGACTCCACTAAGAAGCCAACATAAGGATAGTGGGGATTCCAGAGTGGGGAGGAGAATAGAGAGAGGAGAGAGAGCTTATAGAATGAAATAACTGAAGGACACTTTCCAAACTTGGACAAAGAACTAAATACAGAGGTCCACAAAGCTAATTGAACATCTGATTATCTAAATGTAACAAAGCTGAAGGAGTTTGCCAAAAGTAGACCTCTCCGAAAATACAATATTCAAAGGAGATAGCCTATTTAATTAACAATATTCAAAGGAGATAGCCTATTTAATTAAAGAGAAGTTCATAAAACATTGAAAAAGGAAACTGGAAAACTAAAGACAAACTGACAGGAGCAAGACATTACTTATCAAAAATCACATTTAATGTAAAGGACTGAATTCACCAATCAAAAAGCACAGAGTAGCTAGTAGGATCAGAAAGTCTCCAGATCACACATCTGAGTTACAAAGATAAATACAAATAATACAAAATAAAAGTTTGGAAAACACTCCTAACAAGCAAATACCACCCTAAAAAAAAATCAGAGACAGTTATACTTAGATAAAAGACTCCAGTTAAAAAAATAATGAAACAGATGGACATTACATAATGATTAAAGGATCAATACATGAGGAACACATAATACTTAACAGTAAGTATATGTACCAAATGAAGGAACATCAAAATATATAAATCAACTATTAACAAATCTAAAGGCAGACTTAGCAGCAACACAAGTGTACAGTGGACTTCAACACCCCACTTAAGTCAATGGACAGATCAACTAAACAGGATCAATAAGAAAACAATAATCTTAGGTGAATTGAACCAGATGGGCTTACTAGACACTCCACTCCAAAAAGTTCAGTACACATATAGACCACATGTTGGATCACAAATATCAATAAATTCATAAATATTAAAATTCTATAAAATCTTTTCTGATCACAATAGAATTGCTAAGGGGAATGATGTCCTAAAAGAACTCTGCAGAGTTTGGTGGACTCCACCACTAACTCCAGCTTTCTGGATTCCACCCCCTACTCCAGTGATTGGAAACTATAACTCCCAACAGTACCAAGGAGAGAACTGTGAGGATCTAAGGTTGGAGCTAAGCAGGCATTCTGGGACTTTGGGGGATAAACAGCGTTTTCCATCTGACACTGGGAAGAGGTAATGATTCTCTCTCTCTGGAGCAACTGCTCTCAGCCGTGTGACTGGGGCTAGAAGTGTTAGTTTGGGACTAGAGCTCCAGGTTAGCTGTCCTGGTAAAGTATTCCAGCTACTTTGTATCCCTCTCTCTCTTCCATGGGTTGTTTCCTTTTCCTTTCCCCTTTTTGTAAATAAACCCATTACCCTTTTTGTGTGTGTGTGCCTGCAGAAAATTACATTTTGAGTATAGATAGGGCTATCCTGTAACAGTATCAAACTAGAAATCAACCACAAGAACAAAGTGGGAAAAATCTCAACTACATGGAGACTGAACAGCATGTTATTGAATGACTATTGGGTTAAATACAAAAATTAAAGGAGAAAAAAACATGTCTGGAGACAGATGAAAATGAAGACATGAATTTTCATGAACCTATTAGATGTAGCAAAAGGGATACTAAGAGTTAAGTTATATAGTATCTGCCCATATCAAAAACAAGAAGTATCTCAAATAATCTAATCCTTACATTTTTGGAACTAGAAAAAGAATAAAACTAAAAGACATTAGAAAAAGGAGAAATTATAAAAATTAGAGTGAAAATAGCATAACTTCTGGCTATGCTCATTAAGAAAAACAGGAGTGAAAACAGATTAGGAAAGGAAGAGGAGAAGTTTCCACAGACATGACAGAAATACAGAGGATCAAGGGCCTACTATGAGCCTGAATATTATGTGAATTGGTTAATCTAGAAGAAATGGACAATTTTTTTTTTTAGAAGCAAACAACTTTCCAAGATTGAATCAGGAAATAGAAAATACGAACCAATTACAATCAAGGAAACTGAAACAGTAATCAACTACATCCCCAAAAAACAAATGTCCAAGAACAGGTAATTTCACTAGTCAGTTCTAATAAACTTCCAAAGATGAACTAATACCTACACATCTCAAACTCTTCAAAAAATTTCAAGAAATGGAACATTTCATATTTATTTCATGAAGCCAACATTATGTTGATACTCAGGATCAGACAAGGATATCGCAGAAAAAGAAAACCACAAAGTAATACTCCTAATGAAAAAAATGCAAAAATTCTCAAAAAATCTTAGCAAACTGATTTGAACAATACAAGAATTTCTCAGTATATTGTTGTATTCTGATATGCAAACAGGGAGCCAAAAGAGAATGAAACCTAGAAAACAATCCTGTCTCCAATCACATCAAATGTAATAAAATTCCTAGGAGTAAAGGAAGTAAGAAAGGAGGTGTAGGACACCTCCATGAAGGAGTTTAAAAATATAAAAGAAAATACAAGGAAATGGAAAGATAGACCAAATTCAAGATCTGGGAGAATTGATATTGTTAGAATGGCCATCTTATACCAAAGCAAAGAGCAGATTTAATGCAATCCCTATTAAAGTTTCAATGGCATTTTCAAATATTACTGAAATTTATATGGAATCACCAAAGAATCCGAGTAGCCAAAGCAATCCTGACAATAAAGAATTAAGGTATTACACACTCAGAGTTCAAACTATCCTACAAAGTTATAGCAATCAAAATAGTATGGTTGGCATCGGAATAAAAGTAAATATACACACTCATGGAATAGAACTGAGAGTCATAAATAAACCGACAATTATACATGCAGTTAATTTACAACAAAGGAACTAAGAACATACATTGGGGAAAAAAATCTTTTCAACAAATGGTGATGGAAAAGCTGGGAAACTGCACACAAAAGAATGGAAATTATATCACTCTCCCATAGCATACACATAATGGATCAAAATTAACACAAAATGGATCAAAGAATTGGACATAAGCTACAATTGGACACACCATAAGCTACATAGAGTGAAACATACTCAAAGTACTCTATGACTTCCACTTCAGTGAGGTTTTTGAGGGCTGGACTATAACATAAAGGGAAACAAAAGCAAAAAACAAACAAAAACAAAACAATACAGGATTATATCAAACTAAAAGAGTGTGCACAGTGGAAAAAATATCATTAAAATGAAAAGACATCCTATTAAATGGGAATATTTGCACATTATGCATCCAAAGAAGGTGTTACTATCTAAGAACTCACACAACTGAACAATAAGAAAACAAATAACAAAAAAAAAATTGGCAGATGGCTTCTCCAAAGAAGACATAAGAAGGCCAGCAGTCACATGAAAAAAAAAACAAGCAAGCTCAAGCTCATCTTCAGTTACCAGGGAAATGAAATCAAAACCACAATGACATAGCACCTCACATCCATTTTGCACACATGCCACGCTTTCAATAGTTGTTAAACTGACACGTATAAATTCAGATTAAGTCACTTCAATTTTTACTACATAGGGATGCCTACCATAGACATTCTATTCAATCTATCCTCTGCTAATATAATTTTAACTACTTTTCCAAAACAATCAATTTGGTTAACTTACTTGGCTAACTACACTGAATCTTTTAGCTATTAAATGATAATCTATTTTAAAGTATATTGACAATGATCAATTCTATATTGCATTATAACACAAAACATTATCAAGGAATGCTGTATTAAATGGAAACAATTTTTATTTTTTATTTCTTTAAATTTCATTGTATATGGCTCAAAGTACATAGAAAAATCATGAACATGAAATGAACAACAGTATCTTTAAATTGGTATTTAATAAAACTGACTCATAGAGCACAAAATACCTCCTACCTAAATTCCACCATGTTTCTTTTGAACTATAATCTTTCTTGCAAGTAATTAAATGTCAGACCTCTCAGAAAGATAAGAAATTCTTAAGCTAAGTCACACAAAGGAAAGGAATTTCTCTGTTAATCATATTTTACTGACACTGGGAATATAAGCACCTGAAGATAATCCAGAAAAATTTAGAGTATGATTTAAATAGATGACAGGTAGCAACAACTTTGGAATTAGAAAACTGCTTATTTTTAGAGTTTATTATTTATAGAATACTGTAACTGAGTACAGTTTTATAATAATGTAACTGAGTACAGTTTTATAATAATGTAAGCTCTCATTTTCTAAAATTATTAAACACTTATCTACCAAATATTACAGAAACTAGAGACATAAACATGGTATTGTCAAAACAGAACAGACTGCTACCATAGATCTAATTCTCAAACAGAAAAACCAACAGTATACCAACACAGCTCTCCAAAATGGTATCTTTCTATTTAAGAAAAATGCAAACATTTAATGAGCTTTTTCCTTGTACAGAGTGATTCAAGACCACTTAGCAATGATTATAATCTAGCATTAGAAAAATATCTTCATTATCTATTAAAGAATTTCTGCCTTCATAAGTACATTTTATTTGTTTTTTACCAGGTTGGTTTTTTTTGTTTTGTTTTGTTTTTTAGCTGTCTAAACAGTGCTCAGTTTTACCATATTGTAAATCAAATATCTGTGAGACATTCAATTATAAAGGATTTTAGGAAGGCAATGTTGCACATCTGGGTGCATTTATCAGGCACAGAAAAGAGGTCTTCAGAGTGGGTGCGCATTTAAAAGTGTATAGGAATCACAATATTTGAAATGGGAGAGTACAAAGGAGAGTTCCAGTATCTGATACAAAGTCAATTACTCCTCCCTAAGTCTCCAGACAGAGGTCTACATTGGAGAACCACGTGGAAAGAGAACAAGAGGCTGAATGGCAGAGCCAGCTGGCAGCAGACTATTGTGAGAAGTGAATCCTTACTTTCTCTTGTCACTGTGGAAAACAGTACAAGGACAAGTTCTAAAGTCTATAATCCTCAGCTTTGTTATACCGAACAAAGTTACCGAACAAAGTTGTTATTTTGTTCAGTCACCTTAGATTGTATCGCCTTCTCTACTTGGTCCAGTAGCTAACTGATTCCCACTGAAAAAGGAAGGACTGAAAAATTTATGAGTGTTCCCACATGTTGGCACGTCAGTACTCACTACCTCACTACTACCCCAATTTCCACTTCTCTCCCCAGGTGATTCTCTCCATAAGAGACAAGCCAAGCTCACCCCATTTTGGCTATCTTTATGGAGGCATAGCAAATAAGGAATTCTATTCGTTAGGTATAAAGCTGTGGTAACAGTTTGTATCTTTACCTTCAACTGGTTTTAACAAACTTTCTGGATGTTGGAGAGTATGGCACTGATGCCATGTCTTTTATCCCTCCAGGCTCCACCCAACACTGAGAGCAGTGTACTTGTGGTATTTTTTCTACATGGATCACCTTGTATGAATTTCCACACATGAGGAAACTCCATAGAGAGTACTGAATGTCTGACTGAAAATAGTAGTTGACTTCTCTTCATCAATGGGTAAAGCTGGAGCAGTGAGGGTACAAATATATGAGAAAACAACAGGTCATGGTCAAGGTAAAGTCATGGGTAGAGAGGCTTGACCAAAAAAAAAAGTTACAAATAGATTATTACTTTAGCTTAAAATTATATTTAATATATTTTTATGAATTCATCTGTAAAAGTTTATTAAAAGAAGATAGCTGAATAAAGTATGACATTTGAAAAAGCTATCTGAAGTTTAAAAGGGTATTGGACACCATACTGTCCATATATTTGAACTCTTGTATACAGTATTTAGAAACAAATACATTGTATTATAAATGGCATCATGCCAACATATATAAAAATAACAATACAAGAGAGTTATATTAAGAAAATATCATGAATTGATAAAAATATCCAATTCTTATTTGCCAAAAACATTCTTTTGAATAGCTGAGTGGGAAATGCAGCTTGAGCATACATCTCACTCTTTTGGGGCTGAACCACCTCCTCTTGGTCAAATGGCTGCCCCAGGCTACCTTCTCACTGAGGGAGGGAACTATTCTCAGATGAATGTGGTCCTACTCTGCTAAGCTCCCTGTCTGATGGAGAGCAGCATGGTGTTTCATAAGAAATATAAACTCAAATTGCAAATGTTGATTTTCTTGCCCACATACACACACCCCTGCCCATCCTGAGTATGCACTAATCATGTACTTAAAATTTATCATTAACTTCCAAAAGGTATTTGTTTTGTGACAAAGTACAGTCAAAACATAAAACATATTCAAGTTATCAATAAAGCTAATCCAAGCTTTCTGTATTTGTTCACTAATCAACTAATTATTTACTAAAGTTATCAACTTTTGGAGACTGTAACTTATAGAAATTTGAAATTACCTTTAAAGATTGTCTCTTAGTCACATAATTCTCAGATTGAAGCAATTTCTCATAATCTTCAAAAATCTAATGAAAAGAAAAGAATTATTTGAGTTCAAACTCAGCTATAATTTCTCTGCATTAAGTCTGCTAAACTCATTTCAGAAGCAATATCCAACCCTCTAGCTCAGTGTAGTCCAGCTGCTGTGTTTTGTATTTTTATATACTTAACCCTGGGCCCATTTCCCCACTGTCATTTACACATAAAGACCCTGGGTGAGAGCAAGGTTAAACAATATATTCAATAAGAGAAACACTTTTCTACACTATTTTAGTTCTTCCAATGGGAAATTAAGTAACATATAAAGTAACTCAATCTCCCTAATAAATCATTTTGAATAAAATATCTCAATTAAAAGTACTATGATATAATTCACTTTAAAGAAATATATTGATACAGTCTTGCTCAAGAGCCAGTAAGGAAGAAACAGATATTTCAGTTGAGTCACAGAAAGATAACTTGGATTATCAATTAGAGAAAAGAGTTAGAAGATAAAAGTTTTTTGTATGTCTATTCATACACAGAATTTATATAAAATTTATCTCACAGGTAGAGTGTTCTTCCATTTCAGGTTACTCAGTATCTATGAAATAGAATATGGATGCTTTATTCAAGATCAAAGTAAGCAGATGCCAGTTTGTCTCCTGTAGCTCCAGAGTACACACAGGGAGAGATGTGAAAAAAGACAAAGAACTGATGTGAAAAAAGACAAAGAACTGATCTGTTATCCTTAATTTTCCATTAAGTTTCCTGGTGACCTGGATTCCAGGCAACAAAGAAATTGGGTGGATGGTTGACTATGCCCATAGACTTAGGGGAAGAAAAAGAAAAAAATAGATAAAAGTCTTAAAAAAATGACTTCTACTTACTGTGTCGTAATTTTGTTCTAAGAAGTCTGCTACCAACACTTTATGTCTGGTTAGTAAATCCTAGAAAAAGAACAGCCAAGTGAAACAAATTTTTATTGAAATAAGTATTTACAAATCTCTTTTCCTTCAAAGGTTTTACAAGGCCATTAATTTGAAACATAAACACTTCAGAATATTTTTATTTACATCACAAAATCATTTCCATAAAATAATTTAAGACACCCACAAATTTGGGCCCTCCATGGTGATGCAACGGGTTAGAGCGAAGCGTGCAAGCCAGCCGCAACCACTTCAGTGTGAGTTTGATCCCTGGCCCCAGATGTGATTATGATGTGGCAGACCTCCCCTGGGCCTGCCCACTGCTCCCCTCAGCAATGTACTTTGTCAATCTGCCTGTTCTGCTCACTACTCTGTCTCTGATAAATCCTCTCATAGCCCCTGCACCTCTGGCCATACCCCAGTTCTGTATACATAAATAAATAAAATCTTAAAAAAATAAAGATACACACATTTGTTTACTCTTAAAATTAACAGAGTATTTAAATTTACCACTGTTAAGATTTATGATAGAAAGAACTTAAGGAAATAAATGGCAAATAAGAGACAAATTTATAGTATACTTCTTCAAGTCACAGATACCGCTAGCTATACTTGTAATAAGAAATCAGGGCCCTCCCTGGTTGTGCAACAGGTTGAAACACAGCCCTATGAAGCTAGCCACAGCTGCTTCAGCACCAGTTCAAGCCCTGGCCAGGGGTGATCCACATGGCACAGCAGACCTCTCTTGTCTTACCTGCTGCTCCCTGAGCAGTGTGCTCCCTGAACAGGGCATAGCCCAGAGGTGTAGAGGGTGAGAGGATTCACCAGAGACAGAGTGGGGAGCAGAACAGGCAATTATACTGCTGATGGGAACAGCAGACTGGACAGGAGAGGTCTGCTAGCCACTTGGGTCAACTCCCTGGCAAGTGATCAACCTCATGCTGCCAGTGGCTGTGGATAGCTTCACAGTGCTGTGCTTTAACCATGTGCCACCAGGGAGGGCCCAGTAAATAATCACTTTTAAAAAAGAATTTAGATAGCCTAAAACCATATCTCACAAGTTTCCCAAGCATTTTAACTTCTGGTGTTATTTCTTAACCACTTTTAAAAGTGAGGCACTTTGAAACTTGGAAGCACAAAAAGTGGTATTTAACAGTGCTGTCTCAGTATTGCCTTGCTCTTGGTTTAGGACTGTGAGGTGTTGTGTAGTTACTAAGTAGTACAATGCACCCTTTCAAAGTTGAAGACAAGTAGCTCTATCTTACCATAGATATAAACTCCGAAAAAAGAACAAATGTATAAAGGAACGTTTGACTGTCTTCAACTCCTACTTAAATTATATCCTTAATTTGCCTTAATGGTGAAAGCAAACAAGCCTCCCCTAATCCCTTTTATAAGCTTACAGGCTAAATACCCTAGGTTAGGTGCCATGCAGAATTTAATTAAAAACATAACAAGAATTTCAGCAAGTTTTCCAAAATAAATTCTTATACTTTAATACACATTTAATTAAAGCTTCCTAAAAGCATATAGAAGATAGACAATATATCCTCATAGAGAAAAAAAAAAAGTAAATTCTATCATTTTTTATTTTAATAAAAAGTAAAACATTTACAGCATTTTGAATGGTAATTTTGAGTCAAAAATAATAAGACTTGTTATTAATTTTATTTCATCTTACTTATGGTCACAAACTTGACTGACCCTTGGCACTATCATTGGAAATATGGTACTTTTTCACTCAGTAGAACGTTCAGAATTTTAAAATGGAAAAAATCCTCTACAGGGATTCATTCCTGGTCTGCCTCAGGCCAAAATTCAACAAGTTCCTCTATCAGGGGAACTTGGATGAGAAAGGTAGTTATATAGCACCTTTGAGGTCTCTAATCTTTTTCTAAGTTGATATTTGGGATGCCTAGTTTTCAGATGACCCACCAATCTCCTGAGCAGTACTAATGATTTTCTGAGCTGACCCAGGTTAAAAAGGGGTTCTCTTCAAGGGCTGTAGCCTACATGGTGACTGCTGCACCCTGGGAGTTTTCCACAAGTTACAACAGTTCTCAGTCTCTGTGAGGAACATGTGCTCCCAAAGCTGCAGGCCTGTAGTTACAGCAAAGGCAGCAATGCTTTGTACTCTGAAGATGAGGGCTGCCTAGAAAAGCCTGTTCACTGCTCACTCTACTTTGCTATTACACCAAAGAGGGAGGACTCTAGAGAGTTCTGTTAGTAGCTGCTCGTTCAAATTCTAAGGGCAAAATACTTGAAATAACTTAAAAATTCAGCAATAGAAAAAAACACAATATGATAGGGTAGAATTTCCCTAGCACGTGTATAAGATGGATGAAGTCAATAAATGATTCTCTTTCTCACAATATATATAAGCTCTTGCCCTTGGGTAAGTATATACTATATATACATAGCTATAACTTCAAGTTTATTCATATAATAAATGTATACATAAAACTGAAAGGATTATACTATGCAAGACTATATGCATATAGATAAATATAACTTCATTATTATAGATCTTAAGACTGACTGGGGGGAGGGGAAACTGGCTAGGATCCTACTCAAAAAGGAAAAAGCAGAAAATTGCAAAGAAAAATAAAGTTCAAAATTAAAGAATTATAGTTATTGGAATTAGTGTAAACTCTTTTATCCTACCTCCTATAGTTTTGGTCATGAGAGGTCTAAACTTTACATAGTCTTAAGTAGTATGCTAAGAAATCCAATATTGAATTTTAGTAAATACTGCACAGCCAGGGTTAAATCTGGGGTGGAGTAACAGACATGGGTCCATAGAAGGAAGACACCTGGCTGGCTGGCACCTCTGCCATTCACTGCTGGTTTACCACATGATGCTCATAAGCACTTTTACACAAATTATTTCTAATCTTCATTACAACAAAAGTTCAATTATTTATTTATAAAAATATTTATTATATTCTGAAGACTATAAATTCAGAATTATTACAGGAACAAATAACTTTGTTTTTTTAAATAAGTAAATCTAAATACATGCACTTAAGTAAGGATGTTTTATGCTCAAATGGAAAACCTCTGTTTTCAATAATGTCAGGTATCTTAAAATTTGTTCTTAAGGCCCTCCCTGGTGGCGCAGCGGGTTAAAGCACAGCACTGAGAATCTGAAGCCGCTTCTGCATGAGTTC
>NW_004567111.1:53094026-53134752 GCF_000260355.1 Condylura cristata | reverse complement strand
GAAGTGGCTTTAGCTTCTTAGTGCAGTGCTTTAACACGCTGTGCCACCAGGGAGGGCCTATTTCTAAAACTTTTTATCTACCCTGGAAGGATAAAAATTCACCCTTATTGAAAAATGAACATGCTATAGATACTGATATCAATTTCAAATTACATGAAAATAATGGCAGGATCATTAAGTAAAGGGTACCTAAAACAGAAACCCTGAAGATAACATTACTCATTCGATGTACAAGTTTCAGCATTTTATTCTGCAAATTAGCTATACTATGTTCTAATATATGCCCTCTGAACATCTCTTTAAAAAGAAGTCAAACTCATAGAAACAGAAAGTAGAACATGGTTGATTGGGTTAGAAGAGGAAATGTTATTTAGTGGGTACAGTGGTATAAATTTTAGATTTCTAAGATGAAAAAAATTCTGGAAATTGGCTGTACAACAATACTATTAAGCAGCATATAAAAAAGTGGATGGTAAATTTTGCTGTTTATTTTTTTTATCACAAGTAAAATTCTAAAAAAATAACTCCTACAAAATAGCAAAGTAGATAATTTTAGAAAAATAGAGGTGATTATGAATAAAGTATAATTTATTAGTATTTTGTTTCATCATATGGGATTAAAATTTCCACACTGATAAAACAGGATGATGTCCTTCATAATCAAAAATGTAATTCTCCCTTTCCCTTTCTACCCAGTTCCTTTCCCTGGAAGGAACCACAGTTACTGTTTCCCAAAAATACTTCTAAGACATTGAATGTCAATGCACTTTAGGTGGTAGCTTATGCTCTTGGCTTTTAGCATAAAGGAAAGCAGGTTATACAGAGAACTATGTGCTCCCCTTATCACTTATATATTGGAACTCATTTTGATTAAACTTGTGATAAGTATTCTGCATTGTTTCCCCCCCCCCCACAATATGACAGATTGGCCTAGTAGACTACATTCTATTTATAGATGTCACCTATGATTTACATAGTGCCTAGTGAGTTACACTCAGGTCCAAAGAATGAAGTTTTGTACTTTTTAAAATTAAAAATTGCCTCATCAGAAGAAACTGACTTTATAATTAAATGCCTAAACTAAATGACAGGTGAGTAATAATAAAAAAAAAAAGTTACCTTAAAAGTAGCAAAGGCATCTGAAGCAATATCAAATGTTAACAATTCCACATACTTAAAGAAATCTCTGAATTGATTAGAAAAGAGGATGATTTTGGCCAGCGGTTCATGTCGAATACATTCTCTCAGCATAATCCCACAACGTAAGGCAATCTGTGGGGCTTCATATCTAAAGCATAAATATGAGAAACAGAGAACTCTGTTATCCAAAGGGCAAAATAATGGTATAAAAATGCTGTTAATGGGAGCATAGGTACCATCACAGTTCATTCAAACATTAGTCAATACCTACTGCTTAGTCAATACCTACTGAATATGACATGCCTGGTACAACTTCGCATGCTGGTGATAAAACGGTATGAGTGTGTGCTATGCATGGAATGAGGGGGTTTTCATGAAAGCAGTAAAGGGTAATTGAGCAGATAGGAAAAGGGCAAATCAGAAAGCATAACAATAATGTCATAGAAAGAGACACAAAATAGGAAAGTGGAGGAAACAGACAGTAAATGGAAGAACTTTAGAAGTCAAACGATGTATGGAAAGGATTTTACTACTGTCTAAAATATGGGGACATAGATTTGAAGGACTATCCTAAAGCACGACAAATACATTTATTTTGATTCGAAGAGAACCAACTATATCTCATATGAGACCTATGCTATATCCTTTTAACTATTCTAAACTCACATCTACTTTAAAGGAAACCATATACCTACCCTTTGAGGAGCATAAACAAGATATGAGGGTGAGCACTGATGTACTCCACAGTAGGACTCCGAGTGCCTATCTGTCTTCTCAGGATGTTATTAAATATCTGGGTCACATCTTTTTTCCCCTGTCAAAGAAATGAACATTACAACCATTATAAACAAACAACCATTACATTGTACACTTTAAGTAGATGAACTATATGGCACTATACTCAAAATTTGTTTATAAATATGCACACACAAGCAGAAGCATGCAAAAACATTATTCTTTTCAAATATCTTTAATCACCTGTGCCTTCAAAAATAGTCTACAAAATAAATGTTCCTTTCACAAGATTTGCACTGTGGGAAATTAGAAAACTTCACAGTCCATTTTGCAGTTATAAATGTAATAGCACAGTAGAGTATAATAGTGCAGAATATAACTGAATTCTTTACACTTTTTACCTTTAGCCTTTATTTTCAAAGAAAACAATGGAAGCTCCAAATGAACAGAATTTATTATATGAAAAATAAGAACAAAAGTGACATCCTATTTTCAATCACTAGAAATGGCATGTAACCATGCCACTCTTCCATAAGCTCTTCAATGTTTCCCTTTTGCATATGGTGGCATAATATTCCACTGTATGTACCTACGTAAGCACATATTAGTCTTTTTATACATTCACCCACCAATGGACACCTCTTTCTGTATATGATTACTGTAAATAATTCTGCAATGAACATACAGGTGCATACATCTTTTTGAATTCACTTTTTGAGTTCCATTTTCTCTGAATAAATACCAAGAAATGAAACTGATTCATCACACTAACGTTCACTTTTAATTTTTTAAGGAACCTCCATATTATTTGCCATTGTGGTTACATCAATTGCTAACAGTGCACAAGCGTTCACTTGTATCCAAATCCTCACCAATACTTGTTATTTCTTTCCTTTCATTAACGTCCATTGTGTGAGGTGATAATTTCATTGTGGCTTTGATTCATATTTCCTTGATGATTAGTTATGCTGGGCAACTCTTTATTTAGCTCTTGGCTATCTGTATGTCTTCTTTGGAGAAAGTCTATTCAGATCCTCTGCACATTTTTTTCTAATCAGAATGTTCCCCCCCCTTTTTTGTTCTTGCATTCTATAAACTCTTTATATATTTTGGTTGTTAATCTCTTATCAGATGTATAATTTGAAGATATTTTCTCCCATTCTTAAGGTTGCCTTTTCTTTTTGCAGGTTTCCTTTGTTGTGCAAAAGACTTTAGTTTGCTACAGCCCAGTTGTTTATTTTTGCTTGTTTTTTTATTGCCAAATCCAAAAAAAATAAATAATTGCTAAGACTGAATTCAAGGAGTGATTTTTTCTAGAAGTTTCATGGTTTTAGGTTTGCACTAAAGTCCTTAATCTATTTTTAGTTAATTTTCATGTATGGTATAAAGACACTGTGGTTCAATAGCATTCTTTTGCATGTGCTATTCAGTTTTCCCAACATCATTTATTGAATGGATCATCCTTTCCCTATAGAATATTCTTGACATCTTTGCTACAAATTAAATAGTAAAAATAGTTACAAAGTTCATACTACATGAATTTCATTTGTACATGTTCAAGAATGTATGTAAATATAAATACTTTACAAATAAAAAAAAGTCATCTGTTTTGTTCAAGTCTTTCTAGATGCCACAGTAATAATGAAGAATAGCAATCCTCTTCAAAATGTCATAAGAGCATGTTTTTCATACTTTCCAGTAAAATGTCACAAGAACATTTCCATACGGCATTCTAGTGAACAGTAGAAATGAAACATCACAGAACTGTATCCAACTTTTACATAGAAGAAAACATTCTTCTAGTTCATTAGCAAATGTGCACAAAGGCAAAAGAACACCCCTGTGGATTAAAAAAAAAAAAAAAAAATTTCTGTTACTAAGGACAGCTTCTCCAGAGAAAAGGATCAGAGTGGAAAGATTAGAGAAAAGTTAGACAGGTACAAGATAATGAATGATGATCTCTGCATTCAAAATATCCATTCAAATCTTTAATGGAGTAAAAACTTAACTATTTCAGTATCTATCTTCTGCAACCCTAACACTGTTAGATCTTAAACTCTGGATTGAGAAGTATCCAGAAAAAAAAGAACAAAACATTAAAAACATTTTGGATAATAGTGAAGCAACATTTAGAAATTATTAAAAAAAAAAAAAGGCCTGAAAATATCCAGTAATTCTGAAAGTATATATAATAGATCAGATCTCCAACCTGAACCAGCATTTTTGTAGGTGATAAAAAAAGAAAAAAAGAGTCCTGCCATGGGTTGCTCATAAACTATTTGCTGACTGAATATTAGATATGGAAGGAATCAAGTAAGAAAAGAATGAAGGAAGAAAGAAGTGATAAACAGCTATGGCCAGGTTGGCATGATTTCAATCCCTGGCAAGGGAGCTAACCCACATGTCTCACCCACAGCTCCCCTCAGCAATGTATTTCAGGACATTTGGCTGCTCTGCTCCCCACTCTGTATCTGGTAAATTCTCTCACTCCCTGTACCTTTGGCCCATATCCAGTTCAGGTATACATAAGTATATAAAAAACCAAATCTTTAAAAAAAATAAGTAAGTTATAGAAAAAGGAAAGAAAAGGTGACAGACAGACATGGAAAAATGCTGAGCAATGTCATTAACTGTTAGGGGAATGTAAGTTAAAACCACAATGATATACCATTAACACTATTAAAATAGCTAAAATTTAAATACCAAAGCCAAAAACAAACAAGAAACCCTATACTATTTAACAATCCTATTCCTAGGTATTTATCTAGGTGAAATGAAAACCTACCTCAAACTCAAAAAACAGAGTTTATTTATAAGTACAGAGTTTATTTATAAGATACAGAGTTTATTTATAAGTACTAAAAGCTGGAAATTTCCTAATTATCCCTCTACTAAAAGAATAATGATCTGTAGTACACCAGTGCAATGGAATGCTACTCAGCAATAAGAAGGACTAAGTTCTTGATAGACAGCAACAATATGGGTGAATTTTAGAAATATTATACTAAGTGAAAGAAGCCAGACTCATAAGGTTACATATTGTGTAATTCATTTTACACTGGGGATAAGAAAAGGATTGGAAGAAGGCATGGGAGAATTTTGGGGGCTGATGAAAATACTATTTATCATAGAATTGTGTACTACAAAGGGAGAATGTAACTTCTTGTAAATCACATCCTAGTTCTAAAAATAAGGTATTTATAGCCATTAAAGTCATGGACTTCTTTATTCTGCCTTGAGGGAGAGAGGGTGGTAGAGTTGAGGTGGGGCAGGCAAATGTCTGCTGAATTGCAGTAACATAATTAGATAGGTAGAGCACTCTTCCAGGTAGGGGTAGTTCACTTACAGGGACTAGCAAGAACACACTTACAGGGGACTAAAATTCAAATTAAATGTATTTACAAATAATGGGAAACGTTTAGATAAGTGAACCATAGATTAGCTTAGAATTAGTCACTCATACAAAAATCCTTAACTCTTCAAGAATTCCCCCCCCACCCCCCATACCAGTCTTCATCATTCTCCCTGCAGGTTGACTTTTTCTACTTCTTTAGTATGCATGGTAGGAAACCTTGTTATTGATGGGCAAACTACATCTACTATTCTTAGTTTCTAGTTACAGATTGGGACCCTATTCTCAGTTATGCTTTTGGAATCCTGCATAAACTCTGGCCCTGTTCTGGTTAAATACCTACTACTAGGGCAATCTGTGTGTTGGGCAGGATGTAATCTTGCACAAAAAGGTCCTTCCCACTGTAACCAAGTAGGTAGGGAAGGAGAGAACATTGCCCAGGAAGCAGAGAGGCTAGGATGACATGTACATAATACATGGCAAAAGCAGTTTTCATCTGTCATATTACCTCCCTAAAATACGTATAAGATAAAGCTCAAACGATCATCTTCATTTGTATACAGGGTACACAAACAATTAAGAGGTCATGCTTCTTTCTAATTAAGGACCTACTGCCAAATACCATTTTTTTTTAGATTTATTTATTTATGCATACAGAACTGGGGTTCAAGACAGAGGTGCAGGGTGGTGAGAGGATTAACCCAAAATAGAGTGAGGAACAGAACAGATAGACTGATGAAATACACTGCTGAGGGGAGCAGCAGGCAAGACAAGAGAGGTCTGCTATGTCATGTGGACCACCTCCAAGGCCAGGGATTGAACTGGCACTGAAGCAGCTGCAGATAGCATGCACCCTAACTTGCTGCGTCACCAGGGAGGGCCCCAAATACCATTTTTAATCATGCATACATTATACACTTAAAAAAAAAAAGATTTATCTATATATGCATACAAGAACTGGAGTACAGGCCAGAGGTGTGGGGGAAAGAGGATTCACCAGAGATACAGTGGGGAGCAGAATGGGCAGATGTACTGAATTACACTGCTGAGGGGAGCAGTGGGCGGGTAAGGAGAGGTCTGCCACGTCACGTGGGTCAGTTCCCTGGCTGGGGATTGAATTTGTGCTGCAGTGGCTGTGGTTAATTTCACAGGGCTGTGCTTTAACTTGTTATACTACATTATGTACTTATAAATTATAAGATGAGTGCTCCTAAAATTTAACCTCATTACTTTTAAGAGGACAATTAAGGCAAATGGTAACAATAATATAAAATTCTATTTAATATGATATAGTATTTCCCTACCTGAGATTGTAAATTCTTTAACTTAGTCTAATGATGGACACAAAACATACAGATTAAGACCAAGTACAATCAATACTCTACATTTCAAATTGTGTCATGCATGAAGAATAGTCAAAGCTTTAACTTAAAGCATATTATAACTTCTCATTTTTATAGTAATAAAACCATAGGTGAAGAACTTTTAATGAGGACCAAAAAAGAATTTTTAAAGGACAGAAATTTTCAAAATCTTAGGACTAGAAAAAAGGCTTATAACAAGAAACAATGCTAAACTGCTTGTTTTGTTGATGTTTTTCATCTAGCAAGAAATAATCATTAGGAATGAAATAAATGATCATAGTAGAACATTTTCTGCTTCTTTGAGCTCCTTTCCAATTTTGCCTGAACAGTTCACTTTGCACTGTTTTTGCAAAGCACACCTGCCTTTAAAATGAATGTTTCAACTTTTATATGCAATAAGTTTTCTTCTTTTGATCTCTTATCACATTGTGTTTCAAAACATCAAAGAATCTAAAGCTGTGTCTTGAATAGAAGCCAAACCTCAAAGTTTGATCCTGAGCCCAAAAAAAATCAGAAACCTTGAGATCTTAACCACAAGTCTTTTTTTTTTTTTAAAACCTCATAACAATATACTGAAGTGTTTTTTTTTTTTGGTCAGCAATTTTAAGGTTTAAAAGATTAGATTAAAAAATAATGTCTATGAAGTAATGAGATTTTCTTTTTAAACTATTTTAACCCCAAGTATCTGCCTCTTAACAGGCCTTATTCATATAAAAACAGAATTCTTCAATGCTTTCCCCACTCCAAGGGGCCACTTTCATCTGGATTGCTGAAGAAGAAACAAGCTTATCATAGACTTCCAAATTCCTGCTACCCAATCTATGTCACTGCATTGGGTCACTATCACTGTTGTCACTTTGGATTCTAAATCCCTGTTCCTTGTTCCTCTTCATCCTTGTTCATTTTCTTGCCTCCTGCAACTAGTTATTTTCTCAACATCCTATTTATCCCAAGTGTAGAAAATCATCCTTTTTCCTTCATTCAACATATTCTATTACTACATAATTACTTTATCAAAGGTTTAAGGATATCAAATGATAACTATATTATACTGCAGTAACAACTTCAGATTAAATATGATATATCACTATTATTAAAAGTTCCTTCAGCTTTTTCCCTTAATTCCCAACCCCCTTTTCACAGTCATGGTTTCTGAAAGCTTCTTTCTCTGTTACTCAACCCATTCTCCTATCTCTTCTATTTCCTACTGCTATCAAGCTTGGTTAAAGAAGAGAGTATTTCTCAAATTTCTGTTTCTTTACTCTGCAAAAGAAATCCAAATTCTTTTCTTTCATTTATTTTCCTTCCTGACATTGCCTAGAGATTTAACCATTCACAATTAACAAAAAAGTTCATCTGACAGTCTTCTAAAAAAAAATTCACTGTTTTTTCTCTGTAAGAAATATTCTTTCAGGTTATGTGACAAAGTCTGCAGCCCATCCCTAAAATTATTTTTTCTTCCTATTGTAAAAACATACCAGAAATTTTACAGTCAAATAACTGTTGTATTCTTCAAAGTAGCCCCATGAGTTGCTATTCACTACTTGAATTCTATTATCATCATTCTTGCATTAATTATCTTGTAAACAATATACTGATTCTTCAAGAAAAGAGGCTTATTGTTGTACCTCAGGACATCTTCCTTTGTTTCAATTTTCTTACCTCTGCTTTGAGCTCTCATTCTCATTCCTGCATTCATTAATTTGCACAACTAAAGAATACAGGAATGCAGACCCAGTACTCAAGATAATCTCAGTGAGAAAAGGGCTATCTCAATGACTTCCATAAGCTAGAAGATGAGGAGCGTGGGGTTCTGTTTGATAACTCTGAGTTTTGAAGTTAGGAGTTTTTTACCAAGCTATCACCATCTTAGGGTACAGCTATAAGGATACAGTTTTGAAAAGGCATCTTACTGTTTGCAGGCTAATGACCACAACCTTCAGTCCATTAGAGATTCATAAAACAGGCAAATAATTACAGTAATGCGGCCTACTTCCTAAAAATATTACTGAGTAACACAAAATACCATTGAGTTGGTGGACAATTTAAAATTGAACTGTCCAAAAATTTAAATGTTACACATTCATTCAACCAAGAAGTTATTTGTAAGTATTTAGTTTCCATGGACTTGAGTTTGTGAATGACATCTGCAGCTACTCAACATCACATTCATTTGTACCAATGGTTTAGAAACAGTACTACATCAACTGAACAAAGTCCAGACCTATCTTATCAATTATATCTTAATAGAGATAAAAAAAATCCTCAATTGTCTGCTGTTTTATTATCACAGTAACAAATCTCTATAATAATATACTGTTTGGCTTCAACAGTAAAAAGGTATAGTGTCTAATCTGTAATTTTGGAGAGGCAAGTATATATTTTATAAAGATGTAAAGTAATCTGCAAAAATAATTAACTGTTCATTTGAAAGAGCTGATCTTCAGCTACCTGGAAAATAAAAATATTCAAAAAAATATTCTTTTCCCCAAGCATTTCAGGAAAATATTTTACCTGATCATTTACAAGTCAATATTAGGCAACTGAATATCTTGGTCCCTGAATAATTTTTAAGCAAACTTCCTCTCTAAATTTATTTTAAGCTTGTATAAGTATTTGTTAATATTCTTTTATTACTAAGTGAATAATAAACTAAGTTGTGAGGTATGTAAAATTTTTCTTTGTACTCTTATCTCCCCAATTACTGGAGAATACCTTGGACCTAGCTAATAATCTGTGTCTGCTAAGACGTCTCCAGGTCACTAGATCTGACAACACATCATCTCTGACTCAGTCCTTAAAACATTCCATCCTTGGTTATATTCCTCCAGCATACAACTATAAATTGGGCTAAACTCATAAACTGCCTAAACTACCATTAGTTAATAATGATGCATTCCTTAATACATTGCTGCTTTTGGGGAAAAGCATAAAATTCTAGGAAGAGTTATCAAAATATAACAACAAATTCCGAAAACAGGAAGTTTCATCCCTTTCCTTCCTATTTATTTTCACCGACATAAGGGTCATAATAAAAATAAACCAGCTTACATTTAACCAGTTTGAAAAAGAAGAGAATATAACTCCTGACATTTGTACATAGTTTGCTCGTATAGTGTCACTAACATACATATGTACATATTTTCCACTTAAATTTAATACTTAAAATAATGCTCTATGTTCACATTATTTCTAACCTATAGATGAGAAAATACATTAAAGTATATAAACACAATGACACAGCTATATTTTAATTGCCATGTAAGACCAGATTATAAAGGAAAATGGGATAAGATAAAGAAACAGAGCTAGCAAGCCAGGCAACAAGAAAAGTAGGGAGAGATTGGGTAGAAAATGTCAAATAGAGTAGAAAGGAAGAAGAAAGGAAAAGCAGAAAGGTGTATTTGAAAAGAAGGCAGGCAGGCAGGCAGGCAGGCAGGCAGGCAGGCAGGCAGGCAGGCAGGCATATGGGGTACTTATTCAGTGTTGCCTCCAGCTGACACACCTGAAGTAATATCCCCAGAGAGTTTTGGTGAACTCCTGCTCTTTGGCTCTAATCAGCCAAAAGTATCTTCTCCATCTAAGTGTCCAGAGGGTTGTGGGCTACAGTTTCCAAAGGTTCCTCAGAGCCCTAACCTTAGCTTGGCCTACTCACTGTAATCATTCTAATTAACTTCCTTTCACTTTCTCAATGATAAAAACTCAAAGCAATTTACTTGAAATTTGTATTTTCTTCTATCTCTGAGAATTAACGGAGACTTAATTAGCATTTAGCTGAGAGTATGAAAGAAAAAACAACAAACGAATCAAAGCCAAGCCTTTCATCATTGAAATAGCCAATGCCCAAACTTGCCTCACGCATTACATTTTCACTGAAAAAAATCACTGTTCTACAATATGCCACAGAAGGTAAAATAGCTATATATATTCACCACTTCTGTTTATAGGTTTTGATTTCACTTTATTAATCTATTATTCAGGAAAATTAGGCACAATCACTTTCAAAGTGAGATAAATTACTAGCATTTAACAAACCCATTAAATCATTATTATGGTACTTCAACTAAGAGAACAGACTTGGAAGACACTGAGTTTGAATTCCAGCTTGGGCTCTTTGTAACTGCATGACTTTGCAAGCATTAGTATAAGTTGAACTTAAAGTTCTTTATTTGTAGAATGAAGCTCATAATTAACAATCATATATATTGTTTTAAGAAATAAGTGAGAGCATATACTCAACAAATATATTATTGTTTTAATTATTAGTTACTCACTTAAATATTAGTTACTCAACCTAACTATAGCACATCTTTTTGCTTAAAAAGGCTAGGATCATTTTATGTTTCTGAACAGAAATAATGAAAAATTAAAATCAAATATTGATAGTCATGTATTAAAATTGAAAAGCAGAGATAGTTTACCTCGAAGTCTATCAGCTGTAGGTCAGCGATCAGGGTCACCAGCAGCCCGCTACTGTAGAGTTCTTGTGCTAGCTGAGCCACAGCTTCTGTTGGGGGTTCTTTTTCATTTGTACCACACAGAATTTCTTTCATTGCTTGCAGAGACTTTGACACTTCTTCTGAAGCCTAGTGACCAAAAAGTATGCTGATGGTTAAAAGAAATTAAAGGTTTCAGGCAATAAAACAAACAGGAAAAAAAAATGCTTTTTGTGGCTAGTTTATTTATGATCAAAAAATATTGCACAGGTATTAACCAAAAAAGCCTATTAAGTTATCACTTTTTCTATTTTTGAAAATGTTACTAAAATTTATTTATAAAAATCTTCCAGTATTTCTACTCAGTCAGCATAATTAGGACAATCATCCTTAAAACAACATTGATAATTTTCCTAGCAATTATAATTTTTTCCCCTGAAATTAAACTGACTCCATTTTACTAATAGTCACTGATTAAACTCTAGAGGTGTCTTGCACATCTGAACAAGGATGCCACTTACAGCAGTCACTTGGATTCCTGTGTTCAGTCTAGAAGAAAATCCTTTTATGTCTTTCATGATGATTACTTAATATTTCCCACCTGAAACAACATAACTAAATTCTACTGATTTTGAGCTTTATAGACTAGTATCTCCTCTTTTATGATTTGCTTCTTTTCACTCAACATTGTATTTGTGAGACACATCCATGCTACTGCATGCAAGCAGCAGTTCCTTAATTTCCATGGCTCTATATTATTCCACCAGTGGCTACATCTTAACTTCCTAATTAGTTCTTTGGTGGATGAACATTTGTGTTATTTATGTTGATAGTTCATTATGAACGACAATGCTGTGAACATTCTTGCACATGTGTACTGGTCTGATCAGAATTTCAAATATATTTCCATATCCCTTATAAGATATATAGTCCTACATCCTTACAAGAATACAAGTCTGTATCATACCTGACAAAAAACAGATACTACAAACTTAAGGGTTTTTACTTTATAAATATCTTGTATCTTGCTAACAAGCAGTCACTTTGGAGAGAAATCAAATATGCAGGATTCAAGACCCCTTGGAAGGAATAGCTAAAATACTAAAAAGCCCTTCTGTAAAGAACCCCTGCTTAAAACAATGTTAAAATGTGTTTGCACTATAGGAGAAAATATTAGCTGATCCTTAAATGACAACTTTGTACTTTTCATGTTAATATAACATTTTATACCAGCATAATTCCTTAAATTTTCAGTGCTGGAGTCTAAAGGCATTCTAGGTCTGTAAGTACATAGAATGTAAATGATGAGTTCACAAGACAACAGACACAACAATTACCAGTCAACATGTAACTAGAAATCAATATAAATCTAATTATAGAGATCCTATGTGCATATCACAGACCATATCTGGTATTCTTCATTAAACTTTAACATTGGTTTTGGTCTTAGAATACATGACATTTTTGTTTTGGCTCATACCTTGTCTGTCTTTTTGTCTTGTTTTTCCAATATGGCCATGTTGTCTTTCAGAGTTTTCACGATTTCTGCTGGATTTTTGTGTGACTTACTAAACAAAGGCATTTTTTTCATTTATAAAGATTAGCTTCTTCCAATATGGAATACTACAAAAAAAGAACATGAATTTCAATGTTAATGTGATTAAAGTATTATATTAAAATGACTTAAAAGTTTTCAATAACCTTAATTCAGTTATTTAAAAAACTAAAATCAATTAAAGTTGCATCAAGTTTTATAACAAACTTAAATACATATAAAACATTTTTAGAAATACATTTTAAACTTTTCTTGAAAGCTTACTCAGAATTTAACATTTTCCTATAAATACAAGGATTGTTTAAGAAAGGGAAATATACTTTTAGAGAATAAGCTAATACTTAAAACTGCTATTTTTCCTTCTGATCTATTTGAGAAATATTTGTTGTTAGTTACTATGCTAGGCGCTGGGAACACAGGTGTGTATACAGCAGACCCAATGATGAATCTCATGGAATTTACAGTCGAGATAGGAGAGGACTGGTGAGGAATAAAAAATATATTAAACAAATGAAAGGACTAGGCAACTTGAGCTATAAGAAAATTAAATGAGTGGTGAGAGATGTAACTGTGTATTGGTTTCCTAGAGCTCCCACAATAAATTCCTACAAGCATGGTGGTTTAAAACAACCTGAATTGACCCTCTCTGGTGGCACAACGAGTTAAAGTGCTGTACTTGTTAATCTGCCTGATCTGCTCCCTCCCTCTGTCTCTGGTGAATCCTCTCACCTCCAGTGGCTGCACAACTGCCTGTACCCCAGTTATTTTTGCATAAATAAGTAAATCTTTGGAAAAAAAAAACACCTAAATTTGTTTTCTCACAATTCTAAAGGACATAAATGCAAAAAAAGATATTGGCAAGAATCCTTCCTTGTTTCTTCCAGTTTCTGGTGGTTGTTGGCAATCGTCGATGTTCCTTGGCTTGTGACAACAGTAACTTCAATCCCTACCTTCATTTTCAATGAACTTCTTCTTCCTTCCGTCTTCTCACTACCCACCCTAATCTAGTATGACCTCATCTTAACTAATCACATTTGCAAATACTACTACCTTCATTTTCAATGCACTTCTTCCTTCTGTCTTCTCACTGCCCACCATAATCTAGTATGACCTCATTTTAACTAATCACAGTTGCAAACACTATTTCCAAATAAGGTACATTTTGAGTTTTCAGGTGTCTAATGTGTTTCTGTGAACACTGTTCATTTCTGTGAACACTGTTCAACACATTGCAGGAGTGAAATCAGAACCAGACCAGATTATATAGGACATAACAAAGAGACTGTATGTATTATCAAGAGAAAAGAACAAGACTTGCTGGGAAAAATGGGTATCAGGTTTTCACCTTTCTGACTACTCATTTTTTTCAATAAATTAAGTTGCATCAATAGGCTATTTATTGTCCAAGAAATAACTGAAACCACAGGATCTTGGACAAAAGAGCTTTTCCACTGGAGATGACCCATAAATCATTGTACCTAAAGGAAAACATAGTTGCACCTTTATCTATTTGGAGGAACAAAATTTAGATTGAAAAATGTGAAACTGCCCTTCCGGAGGATGCAACTCAGTACCTTCAGATTGGGACATCCTTATATCTCCTACTGCACTAAGGGAAAAAACAAAACAAAACAAAAATCCCTCTTCATATATAACACTGAATTTTTTTTTAAATTGAGGTAATACTGGCTTAAATATATATGATTTAGAACCTATCCCTTCAGATGTTACCACACGACACCTACCACCAAAACACCCAGAATCCTCTACCACCACTGTGTTCCCTGCCTATTCTGTCCTCTCTTCTTTCTTTCCTCCTCTGGTAGCCTACATCAAATTTCTGTGTTTGTTATTGGTTTGACTTTATCTGACTGTCAGTATTTGTCTTTATCTTGATGCCTTATTTGTGTAGCATAATCCTCTCCAAAAACTCCAAATATTTTAACTAAAGACAGCGATGATGATGATGATATAATACATAAAATAAACATGTTAAAAGAGGAACTGGAATTCATACACGGCAGTAAAACGAAGTTTAAAAGTGTGCTACTCCATGATAATCATGTAATTACATTATACTTTTATTTAAAGTGTTTTTAGACTTCAATTATTTAGCTGATGAAATGAGGACTGCTTTATGAGAGGGTGAGGAGAATGGGGAAAAGTATAAATTCTTGTTTTTGAGAACATCTATTTGCACACAGAAAAGAAAGTCAAATATGGCTGTCATCCCCCAATTATAATTACTGAATAGCTTAGTAAAGAATATTCATGTATGTTACATTTGTTAGCAAAACAAATGTAAAGTAATGGAATATTAACCAATCACCCAGAGATGACATCTGTATCAGTTTGATAGATAATCCTCCTAAATTTAAGAGTATTTAAAAATAAAATTAAACTATTAAGCATAGTATTTTAGGATTTTCCCTACTTTTTATAACTTGAATATCATTCCGTGATATTTATATCTCTAATAATATCAGTTGTTATAGACATGACACAGAACAGTCACAGAAATAGCCACTACATTATACAGGCACATTGTATAATTATTATTTGGTAATTTCTTACATTTTAATAATAGTCTATTGCAGGACATTTGAATTAATTCCCTTTTTCTATTACTTCATTAACAGTGCTCTACTCTTGCCTATGGTTCTAAACCCTTCACTTATCTAGATCCCTACTTCCTAAATGTGGTTTCTTAAGATTTCTGTAAGATCCGTGAGATATTCTACAGCCTTCCAATAAAGTCCTTCGATATTGTGATAAAAAATTTTAATAGAATACATTAGGAATAGAACATGAAACTTGTGGTATGAATTTTAATAAGACAGAAGACAGATATTTTCTGGTTTTTGTAGGGATGCTGTTTTCAAGTAGGGATGCCTCAACTCCACAGTGTGGTCAGGGTAAGTTTGAGAGGAACTTATCTCAGGGCAAGAATAAAGTAAGTTAAAGCAACCCCAAACAGCCTCTAAAGCAAATACTGATGGTTGACAAAGCAATCAAAGATTGTGATGTGAAGATTACACTGTGATTCTCAATAAAACGAGAGCAGTGTCAGCTGCAAAAAAGAGAGCAATGGAAAAACAGTCTCATCACTTTACAAAACTCAAGAATAAAATAAAGATGCACTAAGTTTATCAATAACAGGTAGTGCTAGAAAAAGGTTTAAAGGTAAAATGTATTTAAAAGTTTATATACTCTGGAGGTGGGTAGGAAAGTCATTAGATAGCTTGGCAAGACAAGCAATCTGTTGCTTAGTGCCTTGGTGATCCAGGGCATAGTATGTGATTTCTCTAAGATTCTCTGTTCTTACCTTTCAGTGGGGGTAATACGATTTCCCACACAGGGCTGTGACAATTAAGGATATGTCTAAGGTTCCTTGCACAGGGGCTTCTTTTATAAGGAAGGTATTCTATTATGTTTAGCTGCTATTATAAAAAGTCTCTGACCAGTGGAGTATGCTGGTGGGCTACGGTGGTTCTGCTGATGCTTCACTAAGCTGACTGCACCAATGGTACTTCAATTAAAAAATAAATACAAAAAAAAATAAAGTTTCATGATATAGGCAATAAATTACTTCATGAAAAAGAAAGATGCAGTAGTTGAGATACGGTTTTGTCTTATTAAAATGCTCTAGATTCATGACTACTGGAGCCATGTTTTTCCTTTTTTTTTTTTAAGATTTATTTATTTATGTATATAGAACCAGGGTACAAGCCAGAGGTGCAGGAGCAGTGAGAGGATTTACCAGAGACAGAGTGGGGAGCAGAACAAGTAGACTGATGAAGTACACTGCTGAGGAGTGCAGAGGGTGGGTCAGGAGAGGTCTGCTGTGCCATATGGATCACCTCCGGGGCAGGGATCCAACTTGCACTGAAGTAGCTGAGGCCGGCTTGCAATGTTGCGTCCTAGCCTGTTGCGCCATGGGGGTGGGAGGGGTGGGGATGGGGGTGGCTAAAACAGGCTGTTTTTTAAGGCTAAATGTATTTGTATAATAGTGTTCTTTTTCCATGTAGTTCTGCATTAAGATACTCAATTGTAGGAAGCTTGGCTACATACTCCATGACATCAAAACAGTGCATATTATAACACAGATCACATATATGATGTGATTTTTGTTCATTATCACTGTTCTGCTCAGCTGTCATTCTGTTAGCTAATTCTAATGCTAACCTTAGTGAAATTATAAGCATTTTTCAGAACTCTCCTGTTAACCTGGTGTTTAAATCAGCACTTCCTGATTCACTGTATCCCAGGTTTTCATTTGCCCATTGGTTTATTAATTTACTCATTGAAAAATTTGTATAAGTACTAAGCACAGGCATCTTGCTAAGTACTAGGGATCAAGTCTAGCCCAGAAAAAATTTTTTACCTCTTTTATGTGGAGAAAAAGCAAACATTTCAGAAGCAACAAGATTAAAACAAATACTTAAAAAAAATAGTTCTAATTTTATTTTTAAATACTTCTAAAAGAAAATATTTCAGAGGCAACAAAATTAAAACACATTAAAATACCTCATAATACATTATTCCTTTAAACATTTTTTAATGTTCAGAGTTTAAATGTGTATATTTTAAATGTACCTGTATACCATAATAACTATTACATTAAATTAACTTAAATAAGCTTAATGTTTTAAAATGTTAAAGCATCACTCTTCTTGTATTCTGGGGCCCATGTGTTAAAGGAAATCAAAATTCATGCTATACCATCAAATAACACAGTTACAAGCTTCTGAAAAACTTCAGATGCCTTACAAATTAAGGTGAAACTCTCTGGCCTGCTGTTTTCTTCAGAGACCATGGCTAACTTGACTCCATCCTAGAGTACCTGCACCACCCTCAAACATGAAGTAGGTCTTCTTACCTTCTGGGTAACCATGGTCATTGCATATGCAATTACCCTCCCAGTCATTCAGTAAATGAGCCAATGGCACTCAAAACACAAGGTATTTAAATCACTGTCTAACTTAATTGTAAATGATCTAAATGATTCAGAAGTTATCATCCTTGTCTCATAATTATTTATTGTGAAATAAGACTTTTTAAAGAAAGTGCATCACATTTTAAAATTACACAGGCCCTATGCTTCAGTTTTAGGCAATTCATTCATGGTCCACAGCCATTCTGCAATCTTTAACTTTCAATCCATCATGATTAAAGACAAAGATCATGGAAATAAAAGGAAAAGAGGGAGTCCTGAAAATAGTGTCTCCTGGGGATAAGGCAGCTATAGTGGTGGTGGTGGTGGTGAGTAATAGTAGTGGCGGCAACAGCAGTTCTCTAAAATCTTCCTCACATTTTTTAGGGCATATATTTCAGTAAAGCAAGAAAGAGGGACAGAAGATGACGCCAGTTAAGTCTAACACTGCGACACTGTCTTACTATAGGCATTGATAGCAGTGTTGGAATCTGGTATATCAACCTGACCTCTATGGTCAGTATTGACAGCAGACTTTTCAGCACAGTGTCAGTGAACTGCCAGAGGTCCTATTGTACTGCTCTCCTTTCAAGAGTGAATTATCAGAGCAAACAACAAATAAAATACTTTGTGTTTGTTTTGTAAAAGCAGAACAGGGAAAGAGGAGAAATGCCCCATGGTCTTGGGCAAAAAAGGTTGCTTTCAAAAGTAATTCTATGTAGGAAATGGAAGAGACTATGTAGGAGATGGAAGAGACATAACTGAAAAAAAGGGAAAAGGAATTAGACAAGACAGCTGGCCAAGATGAAATCAAAATCACATATATCATACATATATGCACCCCAAGTGCAGCATGGTTGTGCAAATCTTTATAAAACAGAAACGACTCCATAGAAAACTGAGGGCAACTAAGATGCTAAATGAGTCAGTCTATAACTCATTAAGAAAACTACTGAGCATCTATAATGTGTCATTGAACTGGAAGATGGAAAAATAAACCTCAAAATGAAGTGGAGACACAGATACACAAAGCTTTGCCAGAATGTAGGAAAAGTTCAAAGAAACCAAAACTTTAGATGGAGGAAAGTTATCAAGACAATATTTGTTTGTATATACACACACAGAGAGAAAATATATGGAGACAATAGTTATCCTATAAAAACAATAGAGGGAGGTAAAGAAAGTCAACAATAAAAACAAAAGGAACTAAAAACGGATCTATAGAAAAATGGAACGATAACAATCAAAGACATCACAGCCTAAAAAGACAACAACAAACTAAATCTGGTGATTTCAAGTATTTTTCTAGTTGAGACTGAAAATTTAGTATGTCTTGTGACTCCTAGAAGAAATAAACATTCTTCTCTCAAAGCACATTCCTACAAAATGACCTTAACAACAGAAGGATAAAAACCAAGTTGTTTTTGGACTTCCATAAAACATACGACCAGGGAGAAACCTAGACAGAGCTCTAAGAGGGAAAATTGATAATCTTATAAAGAAATCCGTAGCCAATACATTTATATGTGACCAGATCATGCACACTTACTGAAAATTTTATTGAAAGATGAGATGGGGGCACTCCCTGGTGGCGCAGAGGGTTAAAGCACTGCACTAGGAGGCTAAAGCCACTTCAGCGTGAGTTTGATCCTGCCTGCCCCGGAGGAGATACACATGGATCCACATTGTGAGGCAGACCTCTCCTGACCCGCCCACTGCTCCCCTCAGCAGTGTACTTCGTCGATCTCCCTGTTCTGCTCCCCACTCTGTGTCTGGTGAATCCTCTCACTGCCCCTGCACCTCTGGCCTGTACCCCAGTTCTGTATGAACAAATAGATCTTTAAAAATAAAATAAAAAAAGATGAGATGGAATCAAGCCCACAGGAATGCAACAAAATCAAAATGATTCTTGAAAGGAAATCTGAATATTGTTTACAAAACACGTAGTAGAGTGGGAACTTATAATTCATTGATGTAGGGATGAAGAATTCAACTAAAGTTAAAGAGGGCATTGCATGGAAAATCTCCAAGAAAAGAATGGAAATAAGAATGAAAATAATAATAGTAGTGAAATAATAAAGAACTGAATCAAAAGAGAAAATGTCTGGTAGTTATTTGGTCCCTGATTCTTTTGAGGATAGACTTGTCTGTTTACCCCCCTCCCTCCTAACCACACAGGGGAAACTGATGGGGTATTCCATCAACTGTCCTGGTGATAGCAATTGGTTGATGAGTGGGTTGTGATACAGCCAAGCCAATCTAAATACTTCACAGCACTTATTCCCCTGGGTATTTTAACTTAGATAAAACAGAAAAAGAAAAGAGAACTATTTAACAAGTTCTGTATATCTGCAATCTTAAAAACAGCCAAAGCAACAACCCCTTTGATACACCATCCCACACCCCCTTTCATCATTTATCCTTCATGTTTCCATACTTTCACTAACATTTGAGATGATATATATATATACCTCTGTGCATGTTTCAAAGATTTACAGAAATGTCATTTCCTTTTCCCCTTAGAACCATGTTTATGAGATTTGTGTTACTGCACACATCTCTAGTTCATTCATCTTACCTGCTGTATAGCATTCTCACTGTACAGCCAAACAATAATTTATTTACCACTTTTCCAGGTTCTAACTGTTTACTACTACAACTGTGATTGTAATACTAATTCTTGTGCATGTCATGCAGTGTATAAGTTGCAGTTGTGTCCACCTTTCCCAACAGAATTTAACATTGTCAGAATTTAACATTTTTGCCAATATCACATTTGTAAAAGGTTTTTTTATTTACTACTTTAACTTACAATTCTCAAATTACTAATAAGAACAAGTGCTTTTTCATAAACTGTCTGGCCTCTAAACTTTGTTCTGTGAATTCCCTATTTGTATGCTTTGCCCATTTCTTTAGATAGCCAGAGAAAACAATGTTTGCTAACTAATGCTATTTAATATAGTCTCTTGCTTATAAATAGGCCAATGGCATTAGAGAAAATTAAGAAAATAAGAGAGAAATATAAACAAGAGTAAACTAGATGAAAGAAAGAGGTAAGGCATTAAAACAAGAAGCTAGAAAATGACATTACTATATATATAAAATAAGAACAGCTGCTATGAAATAAGTTGATAAGAAATCTCCTATATTAGAGAGTAAAAAAATAACCAATTCAGAGTCAATATTGGTTGGATAAGAGTTCTTTAAAAAATAAACAATGACTGACAACGTGAGGATAACAAATTAATATAAAGAGGAAAAAAATAATGTAAACAAATTCTCAAAGTGGAACAAAGGTGCGTATCTTCAGATTTAATTAAACTAATGATTATCATATTGTAGAAATGCATAAGGTCCACTCCAAGATATAATCTAAAATTTCTGAACTGTAAGACTAAAGAGAAGTTCTGCATACTTCCACAGAAGGGAAAAAAATCTATAATAGAATCAAAGCACCATGAGTAGAATCAGGATTTTTAACTTTACTTCAAATACTAAGAAGGAGCCTCTCTGGTGGTGAAAGAGTTTAAGTCTCTGTACCATGAACCTGTGCACAGCCACTACAGCATAAATTCAATCCCCAGCAAGGGAGGTGACTCACATCACACAGTAGACCTCTCCTGTATGGCCCCTACTCCCCTCAGCACTGTACTTTTGTCAATCTGCTTGTTCTGCTCCCCACTCTGCCTCAGGTGAATCCTCTCACTCCCAGCACTTCTGGCCTATACCCCAGCTCTTATATGCAAAAATAATTTTTTTTTAAATGCTAAGATATAGTGAAAACTATTTTCATAGTTTCTAGTGTAAAAAAATTTCTATACTCAAACTATTACATGTGTTTGGGCAAAGTAAAATTGTCATGACATGAAAAAAGAGAAGGAGTAGAGGAAGAAAAAGGGAGAGAGAAGACAAATAGGATAACCAAGCAATAGTGTAATGATATGGAGTCAAAAATAAAAATAAATGAAATTTTTAGTTAAGTCCAAATGAATGCTGAAATGTGTCTGCGACATTTAATACATTTGTTACAAAGTGTTCCTAAAGTATTAAAATTTTGAGAGGCAAAATATAATAAAAGCTAATAACAATAATCTGGAGAGCACAATTAAATTTCTTTTGAGAGCACAATTAAATTTCTTTTATAGACTTTGTAATTTGTTCAAGGAAAAGGATAGAGATGATGATGAAATCACAATAAAATTTTAATATACTTTTCTATATTTAACCACCTTCTATATTATTTTAAGTTCTGGGGCTTTCTAAAATTATATCATCCATAAATTAAAGTAAGTCTTAATCTCATAATTGTTATAAATTAAACTTTAAGCACTAAAGTAACAGAAGGAGAAATTTCTAGCACCAGAAGATGAAAAAAAAACAGAAACAAAAATATGTAAATAAGTTGACAGAATCAGGAATGGAAAGGAAAAAAAAAAGTAAATGTAGAATATAAAAAAATGTGGAAAATTATTATTACTACAATACTTCCACAATAATTAGTTACAACTACTACTAATGATTCATTAGTAAGGAATGCATACAAATGTATTAAATGCTACTACTAAAAAAATCAAGGCTCATATTGGGCTATACGTACACACATGCATGCATGAACTACAAACTTTAAGAGGGACATAACTAAAACAAAATGTCATAAACATGTTGAGAATAAAGAGATGAATATATAACAAGCAATATTAAAACATGAAGAAAAACAGAATTTTACATAATTGTGTTAGATATTGCATACATAAGCATAGATACTACACACATATGGTATAGATATGTGTATTTGTTACTGTGCATAGGATGTATAAATTACATACATGTAACACATGGTAAGTGTGTCAACTTTATAAATGAATTCTTTTTGTACATGTTGGGTAAAATAAAGGCTATATTATATATCTATTTTACTTTCAACCTGATTTTATCTAAAGAAAAGTCCTTCCTAGAAAAAGAACAACAGATAATATGGAAGAGAACTTAAGGAAAGATTAAAAAATTTAGAAATTTTCTTAGAAAAAATTTTAAAAATTACTAAGGGGCCCTCCCTGGTGGCGCAGCGGGTTAAAACACAGCACAAAATAAGCTTAAACCAGTTCTGCATGAGTTCAATTCCCGCCTGCCCCGGAGGTGATCCACATGCGAGGCAGACCTCTCCTGACGAGCCCGCTGCTCCCCTCAGCAGTGTACTTCGTCGATCTTCCTGTTCTGTACCCAACTCTGTCTCTGGTGAATCCTCTCACCCTCTGCATCTCTGACCTGTACCCCAGTTCTGTACGAATAAATAAATAAAAATCTTAGAAAAAAAAATTACTAAGAAAAAAAGAAATAGGAAGTTAGTAGAGAAGCGATCTAAATTATCTCAATGTGTATTCTACCATAATTCCTGTCAATAAACGAAAGGTTATGCATACAGAATCATGTCAAATCTGAGTATTTAATACTAGAAAAATGGAGAACGCAATTATTGAGATAAAACAAAAATTATTTCAGTTGATGATAAAAACTTACTAAGACAAAAAATATAAATATATAAACCTTAGCTCAATAGTAAAAAGAAGTATTTATTATTGCAGATACTGCCATTATAAAGAGGTGCAAAGCAAAAATCAGAACTATCACACTATCATTATTATCTGCTCTGGGTAAAGCATTAAAATATAAAGCAAGAAGAAGATAAACAGCCAAGATAATATTAAACTGAAAAGCTTCTGTACAGCAAAAGAGACATTAACCAAAACAAAGAGACACCCTCTGATTGGGAGAAAATTTTTGTACTCCACAGAACTGATAAGGGACTGATCATAAAGATCTACAAAGACCTCAAATGACTCAACAAAAACAAAGTCACCAATGGTAAATGTGCCCCTTTCCCACCCCCCCCACCCCTACAATTTACTAAATAATTGTGATACTATATTTGTCTTTAGTCACTTACTGTTCACCATCACTTACTATAAGAGAAATAGAAATCATAACCAGGATGCGATACCACCTCACACCCATGGGACTGGCCCATATCAGAAAGAACAAAAACAAGTGGAACATTCTTACACTATTGGTAGGAATGTAAACTAGTGTATCTCCTATGGAAAATAGTATGGGAAATGTTAGAAATAGTAAAAATGCATCAGCCACATGATCAAGCATTTCTATTCCTAGGCATCCACCTAAAGAATGCAAAAACATTAACTGTACTCCTATATTAACTATAACACTATTTATAATAGCCAACCTAAGAAACCAACCTAAGTGAGCAGAGATATGTAAGTAGATTAGGAAAATGTGGCATATGTACTGAATGGTCTATTACCCAGCTGTAAAAAAGGATGAACCCTTTTTGCAACAATATGGATGGAACTGGAGGGACTTATGCTATGACAAACAAGTGAGAAGAAGAAAAACAAAGTACTGATGGTATCACTTATATGTGGAATGTAGAGAAGCAAAACAAAGGTCAGAAAACCAACAACCAATAACAAAATGTAAAAATCTAACTGTAGAGTTGAGGTTATCAGAGAGGGATAGGAGGAGGGCAAAATGGGGAGTGAGTACAATGTACTATGGTGGGGGACTATGGATATCTTAGTGGTGGGTATCAATTGTAGGGGGTGATCCTATACCTGTAAATCGTATACAATGCTGTACATCACTATTATCTCATGAGAAAAGAAAAGCTATTAATAATAAAAAATCATAAGCAAAAGAAAATGGCAAAAGGCATTTTAAAGAGGGTATTTATAAGATAAATAAGAATGAAAAGTTGTTTGATATGATTAAACACTAGGGAAATGCAAATTAAAACCACAGTAAGGTATTAACTATACACATAGCAGAATGACTAATGAAAAACAGCAGTAACACCAAATGCTGGTTAGGATGCAAAGAAATTGGATTACTCATACACTGCTAGTGGCAATATAAAATGGTATAGCCACTTTAATAAAGAACATGGCAGCTTCTTACATTAGTTACATTTATTACAGAAGTTATATTCATTATTTAGAATGAACATGCAATTTCTTCAATAAAACAAAGAGACTCGAGAAAATCCACATAACAGAAAATGACATAGTATAAAAATCAACTTATTTTTTAATAGAAAGACTGAATATTACTAAATGTACTACCACTTAAATATATATTATTTCTATAGTCCATTGTTAGATATAATTCCAATCACAAATTCAAAGAAGTGTTTGGGAACTAAATTAAGCAAGAATACCAAGAAACAAAAGATAAATTTCTCTAAATTCATTAATTTTTTGCACTGTCGCTCATTTTTGTACAATATTTGATTTATCCCCTCAGGTTTAATCTCCACAGTTCTCCCACCACCATATTACCAGTGAATCATTACTAGGCCCTTGTGTTCTTACTGTCCCTGCTTTGACTCCTCTTCTTCCTGCTCCTCGAATTTATAGTCAGTTTGCAAGTTTTGTCTTCCTTTTTGACAGTTTGTTTGGTTTCTCTATATTCGACACTTAAGTGAAAACATCCAGTATTCAGCTTTTCCTTCTTATTTTGTTTAGCATAAGAAAGGATACATTTTTACAAGGATTATCACTTAGGAAGGACTATTACAAGTATTATAAAGAAGCCTCCCTGGTGGCTTAGGTGTTAAGTCTCAGCACTCATCATTGCTGCAGCCTGAGCCTGACCCCCTGCCAGGGAGCTGACCCACATGTAGAGTAGCAGACCTCTTCTGTCTTGCCCACTGGCTGCTCCCCTCAGCAGTGTATTTCAGTCAGTCTACTGATGCATCTGATGCATACTGATGTCTCTGATGCATCCTCTCACCCTCTGCACTTCCGGCCTACACCCAATTTCTAAAAAAAAAGTTTTATAAAGTACTACATGTAAAACGGTACCACAAGAAAAACAGATCAATGGAGACATCAGTCCTCCTACTCGCCTATGACTATGTCTGTGTTTCTCTTCACCACCTTCCCCTTTGCAAAGGGGAAATTATTACATGAATGAAACATAGAAGACTAATGTAATTATAAAAGATCAAGATGAATACGAAAGCTATTAAAGAATAATTTATATAGCTAGTGGAAAACCACAAAGGAGGAAATACAGTTAAACACATAGTTAAAAAAAAAAAAAAATCAGCCTCAAAGTGAAAACCTATTTTGGGCATCATATAATTAATACTTTTTAGTATTTTGACAGGTCTCTATTTTGTTAATGGTAAGATGCAAAAGGTTACTTCATTCCTCATTTTCAGGAATAAACTGGTATAGTAATATGCAAATCTGGATCCAGAATCTTTAAATGTTCACCAACCTCTGACTTAGTAGTAATTCCACTTCTTGTAATTAATCCTAAGAAAATAAAGAATTATCTTGTTATCTTTATAACTTTTCTTTCCACATTTTAAACATTTTAAATGTGTCTTATAATTCTTGGAACCTTACACTAATGGATTTTTTTCTTTCTTAGTGATACATGAAAATATATTAACTTATAGTCAATGATTACATATATTTAATGAAATACACTATATGGCCATGAAAATGTTTTTATAGAGTGTAGAATATATTAAAAATGCTATTAAAAATAGTATCCCATATTACAGAACACAACTACAACTATGTAAAAGCAAACAAAACAAATACAACAAACCTATATGTGGAAAAATAATTTTTAAATTAATGGTGATTGCCTCTGGATAGTTGGCTTATGGATGTTTAATTTTCTTCTTCCTTCAAGTTTTCTATTTTTTCCAAACTTAACAGGCCACTCAAATGCTTTTATAATGGCAACCTCTTATATACAATAATTTTAATGACTAAACAACCATTTTTTAGAGTTCAATTTGTGGAATATTTGATCATATTTTTCAAAGTATTAGTGAAACAAATATGAGTTCTGTTACTCTAGCTATAAAGTTTCAGAGAGTAGTGCTTGGCTCACATCCTGGAGAGAAAGCCAAGAAAGATTATTCAGTTCTGTTCCCAGGGAACTCTAGCCTTTCAGATTTTGTAGTATGTTTTGGCAGGATTAGCTTTCCAAATACACAGTAAAATATTTCATATTCCCTAACTTACATGTGAAGGACAGTAAAGATGGCCCAATGTTAATCACTCAAGTGAGTCATATATAAGTATGTCCAGTGCCTTATGTGAAGAGGGATGAAAAGAAAAGTTGGGAGTAGAGCTCCTATAGGGTATGAAATGCCATCATCATTGTTGTTTTAAATACTTTTTTAAAGATTTAATTATGCATACAAAACTTGGGGTACAGGCCAGAGGTCCAGGGGTGGTACAAGGATTCCCCAGAAGCAGAATGGGGAGCAGAACAGGCTGACTAACAAGGCACACCGCTGAGGGGAGCAGCCAGAGAGCTGCTCCATGTTGTGCCATGTGGATCACCTCTAGGGCCAGGGATCAAATTGGCACTGCAGCGGCTGTGGCTAGCTTGCAGTGCTGTGTCCTAAGCCCCTGGGCCACCAGGGAGGGCCTGTTTTAAATATTTTAAAGGGGAATAATGTCTACCTGTAGGTGGCAAGAGTATTTACAGGTCTTTATGTCTAAACTCCAACTATGTGCTGTTCAATAATAGTTCTAATTTCAAAGGTTTCCCACAGAAGTTTGAGGACATGGGAGATTTATCTCTGAATCAACAAAACTAAGATTTCCATAGGTCAAACCATAAAAAATATCAATTGCCAACAACTCAAGGGTAAACTTTCTTTTCCTTCACATGCTTAACTTTACTATCAAACACTGAATGAGAGGAGCATTCCCCAGAATTTTCCCTAGATTTCTAATTTAAACTTAAACCACAGATGCTTCTTGATTAATTAAAAATAAAATAAACCTATCACTACACTGAAAAATTCGGAAAACTCCAGTAGTTATCATTTTTTATCTCTACTTATCTCTTAGGGATCAGACAGGACTAATACAACCAAAAGTGCATCGTGGCAAATAATTGGACCTATAAAATTCTTTCTAAAAAATCAATGGGGGTCATCCCTGATGGCACAATGAGTAAGGACGCAGCACTGCAAGCTAGCAAAAGCCACCTCAGTGCGAGTTCAATCCCCGGCCCTGGGGAGGCCCCAGGCCTCTCCTGACCAAACCATGGCTCCCCTCAGCAGTATGTTTTGTCCATCAGCCAGTTCTGCTCCCTGCTCTGTCTCGGTGAATCTTCTCACTGCCCCTGTACCTCTGGACTATACTCCAGTTCTGTATGCATAAATAAATCTTAGTTAAAAAATAAAAGTCAATGGGGGCCCTCCTACGTGGCGCAACCGGGTTAAAGGACAGCATGATGAAGCTATCTGCAGCCACTGCAGCACAAATTTGATCCCTGGCCAGGGAGCTAACCCAGATGGAGTGGCAGACTTCTCCTGTCCTGCTCGCTGACCCACTCAGCAGTGTATTTCAGTCAATCTGCCTGTTCCGTTTCCCACTCTGTCTCTGGTAAAACCTCTCACCGCCCCACTCCCCCACCTCTGGCCTATACCCCAGCTCTTGTACGCATAAATAGATCTTTAAAAGAAAATCAGTGGGACAGAGGTTATATGAATGTTTACATTTGTCAATAGTCATTGATCTCTTCTCTTAAATGGATTCATTTGATGAATATAAATTTCAAAACTAAAAAAGTATACCTAAAAGTTCCACTGTATTTGCAGTACCCTAACAGCTTAGCCTTCTCCTTTCCCCCCACAACTTGCAAAATCTTAATTTGGAATTGTAATTATGGAGATTTAAAAAAAAATCATAAACCATATCATATGGTTATATGTATTATGACACCAAATTACAAAACACTTTATTATGTATACTAAAGTATTCAATCAATCAATATCTTCGATTTTTCAACAACTTTATTTAAAATAGATATCCTAAATGTAATCAGAAGATATGGTAATTGAATTTTGACTTTGAATTTTGACTCCCTTAGAAGTGAGTGAAAATCAGTAGACAATAAAGTACAAATAAGGTCTTTCACCGATCACTCATTTTCTCAGTTCAAAATGACTAAAAAGTATTTTGTTTTGATAAGTTTTATTAACTGAGCTTAAGAGACATTTTCTAAAAATGATTAATTTGCATAGAAATGGAAAATTTGTGAGAAAGATTTATGTATCCACATTCATCTAGAAGCCCAGATTAGACTTATATCACAATAAAAACTTTCGCAAAAAGGGAAATAGGTACTTCAGAACTGCTCCTTAATTCTTATTATAACCACTGAAAGAATTGTAAAATATAATTTAAATAGAATAAAATAGGAAGATATAAACTAATATATGTTATAAATAACAATCTTGTGGACTACTGTTACAGAATGCAAAACAAAAACAATAACTTCATTTATCAGATTTATAGTAATATCTCTGTTAGCAGCTCCATCCAGTTGTTAGAGCTAAAATTTTCTGCATCACTTAGCTATTTGAGGTTGCCAATGAGTGATTACTTTACATGAAAACTTCACAGCATCAATTTGTAGCAGAGATGTGAATGAAGCTTAGGTCATCTCAAAACTTAGTATCTGTCATGAGATTATCCAATGAATCAATGAAATCGACAAATGATTATTTTTCAAAATAGAATTATCGAGGGGCACTCAATTCATTTTTTAGTTTTTCCTATAAGCATCTACTTATTATACATAATAATCATAAAATTTTTATTTACTGCTATGAGTATTCAGACAATTTAATAGTTATAGTGTGAAATACAACTTTCAAAGCTTCAATTAGCTCCAGTGCTTGTCTACAAACTGTGTATTTATAAAAACAAGGAAGAGTAAGGATGAAAGTGATTCAGCTAGTTATCTCTTATCCTACAGTCTTTCAGGTTTGTACACATTTTTCTGGTTGTGGAGGTTAATATAATACTTAATACTCCCAAAGTTGATAGAGAATAGATGAGTTTCTACAAGAAAATTTAAAAAGTCACAAAACTTATAAAAGTATATTGTCTCATTTACAAATCGTAAAGTTTTTCCATAAACCAGTATTTCACTATTAATGGAATACTATATAGACCATAATTTAAAAAAATAGTAGTAGAGTTTCAAAAGATTTTTCCTTTGCTAAGGGAATGTCAGTTCAATATTATTTTTAAGTCTCATTATAAATACATATGTACACAGACATATAAACAGATACTCAGATCTCAGAAATAGAAAATTATCCAAATTATTCTACCTTATTTTATTTAATCATCTAATAAACATTTATCAAACATTTATATTCCATAAAACTATTTGAAATCACTATTTTTCAACTATGACTTGAAAGATCTAATCAGAAAAGTTGTTACTACAACTCATTTAAGTATATTCTGCATTTTTTATCTTATTACATGTTTAGTGTATTACTTAAAGAAACTTAGGGTGAGTATAACTACATAGGTCACATTTCTTCACATGGATCCTACTAAGCAAATAAAAATACATTACTCTTCTGAGTTCTACTTGATATCCTTCTTCAAAATGTCCCATGTACTCAAGATATCTAGCTTTTAAGTATCTTCCCTGGTCGCATTCCCTATTCATTCAGTACTGTCACCAAGTTTTACCAAGGAGTTTTTTTCCCTATTAATAGGCCTATTCTTTTCTACTATTGTTTTGTTTCTACAATTCAATCAATTCTTCCTCCTAAGAAGGCAGGTGTATTAAATCTCTTTCCTTTTTTGGATACCTTGGAAAAACTACTCAGTTCCATTTTGTGACTCAAATAAAAATCATCACCTAGTAAACCATTTAATAGGTAACCAGTTGTGTGCCAAACACTGGGCTAGAGCTCAGAAACAGCTCATAAGCATAAAAGCAAGGGCTACAAACATTCCTATAGCAAGAAAAATAAAAATTACTGATTTAAATGTGAGACAAGATCTCATTAGCATTACAATCAATTCTTAAAGTACCTAGAAATTCTATGTATAAGCATACTTCCAAATAGCTATCCAACTCACTAAATTTGTTTTTCTTCAAGCATTACATTTGGGAGATAGGAAAATGTCTTTTCAATATAATTGTTTTTATACTCAATTTTATTACTAGAATTTATTTTATTTTTTATTTTTTTTCAGGGTGGCAAATTTTTTTTCTATAATGTGAGTAAAAAATATTCTCTGCAGAAAATAAAATCCAATAACCATTTGTTTCCCAAAGAAGATGAATCCAAAGCCCAAAACCACACTTAAGAAGTTAATTTATGAAACATAAGGATTTATAGAGATTATTCTCTACTTCTATATTTAATTCTTATGGGCTCAAGTCAGGTAATAACACTGAATTACTAGTTTAAGATAAAAAACTAATCTGAAAATTGTGAAGCTGTTTGCAAATCTTCCATCAGTTTTAAGAAGGACTAAAAGTACAGAGTTCTGTAGATAAGTAAAAGTTATTTTGTGATATTGTCTTTACTACTGACTTTTAAGTGTTATAATACTGGTTCAGAAAAGCTTTCCACAGGGCTTTTGCACAATGGGCAAAAAAAAAAAAAAAAAAAAAAAAAAAACTGGATCGGAAGAGCACACGTCTGAACTCCAGTCACTGCTCGACATCTCGTATGCCGTCTTCAAAAAAAAAAAAAAAAAAAAAAGAGAAAAAGAAAAGAAAAGAAACTTCACAAAAACCCACAATACAAAACCTGTTCTACAGGCTTCTACACAGAGGAAATAATAGAGCAAGTACAGCCATTTTATATTATGTCTAGATATAAACTCTTTTAATATGTTTACTGACACTGCTGAAGTTTGTACTTCAGCTAAGTTGAGCTGTCTTACAGGACTTACTTGAATCAATAACTCAGAACATATTTTTTGAAGCTGGTAGAAAACAGATTAGAAACTTTGCTTAGCACGGTGATTCTTTATGCAATGACTCAGTTGAGCAGCTAACACTATAAACTTCCTTCCTCCCACAGAAGAATGATTATATGCCTTCCATGGATTCCTTTTAAAAAAGACATAAAATTAGCATACACTCTTCTATATTATGATTGGACAAATAAAAGTTTTTATTGAAAATGAATACATATTTTTAAGAGTTTATTCTTCTTTGCTCTGTTGCTTTCATACATGTGTACGTGTGTGTGTATAAAAAGTTATAGGAGCCCCATCAACAGAACAATATTATATGAGCTTATGAACAATATGAACAAACACTGCTTTATTATTTAATTTGTAATCCATGTGCATTCATATCATTTCAAATGGTACGTTTCCTACATAAAAAAAAAAAAATGCCTGATTTTCATTTTCATCACAGAACTTTCCCAAAAATCATGTCAGTTATTAGATCTAATATGTTAGGCATTCAACATTTAAATTTTAGATTCTTTTAATTAAGGATATCATTAAGACTTCTATTTGAATTGTGAGGGAATGCTGTACCTCATAGTAATTGATGATAGCAAACATCACAGTAATAATTTTAAATGCATTGATGATAAGCAGATAAAAAGACTAATTCTGAATTCTCACACAGAAAGAGAAACATAAATAATGGTATATTGTCACTGTTCTTGTTTTTGGAGACTCTTTGAAAATAAAAACTCATTTCCAAAATAAGATATTCCATAGACACAGAACAGTTGGTAATGGTTCAAGTGCCTCAGGCAACAGAGAAGTATTGTTTTGTAGTTGTTGTTTTTTTTAACCTCTCCTAGTAACAGCAGCCCATCCTTATGCACAAAGAAACAAGGTTAACAGTTAAAAATGAAGATAAGCAATTCTGTAAAACCCCAACTAAAACTAAGGTTTACCATATTAACTCCACTTCTACATGCCAATATAGATAACTGGTTGCTACTTACCAAATGTTAAAGAATCTCCAGGCTTGTCTAAGAAACAAAAAGTAGACACATGGTGAGGTGCTGAAGACAGCTCTCTGGGCTCAAAGCACTTTAGATGAAACAGCCTTTATCTTACATTTAAAAGTGGGTGCCTCCTATTACCAAAGCATGGCAGAGTAGAGAGTTTCCACAATCCTGTCTTGACTTTCTGTCTCTGTTTGAGGAGTAACAGTTACCACCGGAAAACGTTAGCAGAAAAACGATCACTTGAACACTCTCACAGGGCAGCTGTAAATTTCCACTCTCTGCTTGCTCTCAGATTCCAAGCCTTGCTTGTCTCTTAATCTGTCACAGGCAGTTCTGTTTCTGGTCAAACCAGCTTGCTTAGGAGTTCTCCTCTCCCTTTCTAACATACTCTTTTAGGTGCCACACAGTCACAGTTCCCTTTATTTCTTCCTCCCTCCCACTCCTGCAACGTCACAAGAATGTGTGTAAAGCAATTAAGGTCGAAACAAATTTAATCCTTGTCTTAAAAAAAAAAATCCTAGGACAAACAAAAAAAGATTTCCCCATCACATTCCCTCCATACATTCTATGCTTGTTCATGCATGGGTTCCTGTCAACAGATTAAACTGGACTGTCATCGTGTTTTAAAAATGTAAAGTTTCTAACAAAGACCTTTGATAATCATGGTAACAGATTCATCTGCTAATGTTAGTTCCTCAGGGAAGACGCTATTTCTAGTTGTAATAAGAAAGTAGAGCAACAAATACTCAAATAGGAATTTAATCTTGAGATTTAAAAAGGAAGATTTCAGAATTATAATATTCACAATATAATGGTGTATAATTTTGTGGAAATTTATTGTATTTTAAAATAGAGTATATTTTGAAAGTTAAATGCAATATTTACATTTATTTATAAAAGGGCATATTTAAAATAGAAAAATACTGACATCAAAAATATTGAATAGACCTGCTTAGATCAGCTATCTGCAAAGCATATTATTTTGTTTACAAAGAAATCATTGCCCATAGTATTACTGGTCCGGATGCATAATACCTCTTCAGTGAGAATATGTCTCAAGGCAGTAACAACAACAACAAAAACAACAAAATAGTATTTTTCCACTATTATAAATGTGTAATTACGGAGTAATGTATTTTAAAATTATCGTTTCGCTGCAAGGATTGTGGATGATGGTTGGTGATAGGCACAGATGGTATTTGTAGGATTCTTTGGAATTAAGAGGTAACATGTTCAGCTAGGAATACATGCTGGCTCTGGAGAATACTAGTCAGAGCCTGCTTTGGAGTTCTGTTCAGGTTTGTTAGCTTCAAAGAATTTTAAATTCTCTGACTTCCACTCTGGTTTTCCAATCAAAATTCTCGACTCAACTCTTCTGATGACACATCTTTCACATACAGAGCTGATGAATTAGTGATTAAACTTATTATTATGTTAATCTTACTCTACAGAACTAAACTATCTTAATAATATAAGCTTAAATAGAGAGAAAGGTAAATATCTGTGAATACTTGTTTGTAATCCCTAAGGAAAAAAGTTAAACCTAAATACATATTTACTTAGAAATATGTATTTCTTAATCTAGTTCATTTAAAATAGACTTTCAGAATTTGTATGTATTTTAATTTGGTTTTACTTAACATCTAAAAAACAGGTATCAAAAAAACTAGTAATTCTCTGGTAATTATTCCTTAAATTAGTTGTTTTATAAAATACAGAGTTTTATTTCCTATTTCAAAAGAAATGTTAAGTGGAAATGATCCTAAATATATCATGTTAAGTAATTCCTATTTTCCCGAGCCTAAGATTGTATTTAAAAAATTCCATTATAACTGCAGAAATTGAAGAATTTGTAAGGGTGATGCTCGGAATAACTACAATGCCAGTTTTTTAAAAGTCACTTTAATACAATGCTAAGAATTTATTTCAGTTTAATTCTAAGGCACAAAACAAAAACAAAGCATTCAAAATACGTAAGTGATCATACTGACTGCATATATCTTTGATTACAAATAAATGCCATTTTTTAAAAGAACATAAAAAAGAAACATAAAAAGCAACCTTATACTAGGCCACAGAGAAATCAATGCATTTCTGAAGGAAACATGACCCAAACTTCATTCTCTGTACATAAGTAAAAAAAAATTGTTATATTTAAAATTTTCAACAGATATGCAAGTGTTCTTTTAAAAACTCTATTAGTACTTGAAAATTTATGAAGACCATTCTTCCAAAAATTATTTGGACAGAGGATTAGAAGTATACTAGAAGGACTTGTGTTTTAGGCTAGACAAGAACTAGATCTATTCTGCAGACTTACATAACTAAAAAAAATTTAATAATATATATAAACACTAATTTTCAGACACTGGACACCTGGCAACTCAGTCCAGTAATCCCTGAGTAAAGGGAAATAAACAAGGTAAGCCTTATAGTTGCCCCCGGCAGCAGAGCAGGAAGGAAAACTCAAACAGTGTGGCAGTCACCCAGAGTTAAAGAGATACAGTTGAATATTCAAGAAAGCCAATGTGACTAAAATTCACAGGGCAGAATACTAGAGAGAAGAAAGCTGCAAAGTGAGCCCCAGAACTACAGAGATCTCCTCAAACTGATCAGCAAATGTCTATGAGAAAACTCTCTAAGGCAAAGGCAAGAACCACTGGAGAAGAAGCAGGCGGAAGAAGTCCAAGTACTCATACAGGGCTGAGAATAGTTCATGTTCAATATCCAGAGTGAAGAAATCTCGTAACAGATGGAAAATGGGTTGAATACCCAGAAGGATGTTGTTAAAGCAGTGTGGCTAAATTAAAGGTTATTGTGGTTCCTCCCAATAGAGTTTCCAAGTAAGTCTTGAAATGATCATATTCTTTGCAAATAACTGTATCCTAGACTAGGATTCAAAATAATTTTTAGTATCTAGCATACAACCACAGAAAGTTCACAAAGCTGGCAACTATTTAAAAATTACCAGGCATGCAAAGAAGCTGGAAAATAAAATGCATACTAAGGAAAGAACTCCATCAAGAGAAACTGGCTTAGAAATGACACAAATAAAAAAGTACACATTTGTACTCAGCTCACTCAGGTGAAGGAGCGTCTGGTGGTAGAGACCAGGATATTGGTCTATCAACCAGAAGAGCATCCTCTTTACAAAAATGAACCAGCCTAAAATGTCAATAGTGGCAAGACTGAAAGCTAACTTCAGCCTGAAGGTACACAATGTTATCAGAGATTTGTCTTTTTGCAATGCTTCTATTTATTATTTTTAAAGATTTATTTATTTATCCATAGAGAGATGGGGTACAGGTCAGAGGTGTAGGGGGTGAGAGGATTCACCAACAACAGAGTGGGGAACAGACTAGGCAGATTGACAAAGTACACTGCTGAGGGGAGCAGTGGGTAAGACAGGAGAGGTATGCTGTGCCATGTGGGTCAGCTCCCTGGCAGGGGATGGAACTCATGCTGAAATGGCTGCAGCTAGCTTCGCAGTGCTATACTCTAACCCCTTGTGCCACCAGGGAGGACCCTAAAATGCTTTCGTTTATATTGTCTTCATTCACAGTTGTGCTCTCTGCTGGTGGCAAAAATGACTCCTGACAGATTACATAGCCATGGTTCCCATTACCTCAAAAGGAAAGAAGCCTTGGAGTTTCTTAGTAACCATTTCAAACCCTAAAAAATGCCAACTCAGGCAAATTCCATGGGCTAATAACCAAATTCACAAGAATGGGGCGTTCTCATTGACCAGCTGGCTGAGTGTATTAGTTTGGGTACTAAGTGATTGACAGGCATTAAGAGGTAGGAGAAAAGCACAGTGAAAAGCTATAAAAAAGCAAATTCAAGTCTATCCAGTGAATAGTTTACTCAGTCAAGTGAAATACTGGGTCAGATTATCTGCACTATGATTTAACTGCAAACATATAGTTGGATTCACTCAGTTACATTTGGGTATTATATAATAATGTTCTGCAGTCCAAACTGGTTGCTCAACATTTTGTATCTATCCTTTTCCCACATCAGTACTTTCAAGAATGATCCTGCCTAATGTTGAGCAAATTCTCCAAATGTGACTAACAGTGCACTCACCCTTGCTTATACTTGTTTTAGTTATTGCCTCCAGCTTCAATAATTTGCTGGTTATATGCTCCTCAAATTTGAAATATCTCCATATGGTCTAGCAAGCTATGGCTCAATCACAAATTTAATCCTCCCACCTCTTCTCCAAAACATCTAATAAACAAGGCAAGGGAAAGGGAAAACAGGACACTGGTACATGAAAATGTGAAGTAGAGAACTATCACCCTAAAATCTATATCATATTTTGCTGCACAGGAAAAGCTAATTTCCCTGCCATTGGAAAAGGAGTGAGTTCCTTAACTACTAAATTAGTTGCCTTTGGTAACTAGATCACTGGGAGAATCGCTTTATCAATTACTTTCCAAAATCACATCTGAGAGGGTCATAGTAGGTAGCCCATTTGATTTTCAGAGCAACCTTATTCTTTTGAATTTTTATTTTTTTAAGATTTATTTATTTATTCATACAGAACTGGGGTACAAGCCAGAGGTGCAGTGGTGTTGAGAGGATTCACCAGAGATAGAGTGGAGAATAGAACAGGCCGACTGACAAAGTACACTGCTGAGGGGAGCCAGTGGGTGAGACAGGAGAGCTCTGCCACGCCATGTGGGTCACCTCTGGGGCTAGGATTGAACTTGCAGTGAAGCGGCTGTGACTTGTTTGGAGTGCTGTGTCCTAACCTGTTGCACCACCAGGGAGGGCCCTGAATTTTTATTTTGATGATATAGTATAGTTATATACTGTAACTATACCTTTTTAAGTATTATAGATATATTTCAATTACAGCAAGTAAACTGACACTGTTTTGCATTCACATTTTCCCCTGCACCATCCATCTACAAAATTGCTTTTATCTTTCAAAACTGATACTATGTACCCATTAGTCCCTCCCAATCCCTGGCCAAGCACCATTCTACTTTCTGTCTATTAATTTGAAAATGAGCAGAATTCCATGGTACCTATCCTTCTGTAACTGGTTTATTTCACTAAGCATAATGTTAATATCCATCCATGTTATAGAATGTATCAGACTGCCCCTTCTTTTTTAGGGCTGAATAATATTCCTTTGTAGGGATCACATTTTTATTCAGTCATCCATTGATTGGCATTTGAGTTGCTTCCATCTTTTGGCCACTGTGAATAATGCTGCTTTGAACATGGGTGTACAAATCACTCTTTGAGACTGTTTTCAATTCTTTTGTCTCTATACCTAGAAATGAAATATTATGGATATTATAGCAATTTAAAAAAAATTCAGCAACTTTATTCATATCATAAAATAGGAATCATCCCAGTATTCACCAATAAGAATGGGTAAATTGTGTATATGCATGTAATGAAAAACCAAACAGGAATAAAAAAAGAAAAAAGTAACCAACTACTGAATCATACAACAAATCAAGTCCATTTGTTTCCAGGTCAGTGTTAGGGATCTAGATATTGACAGAAGGTGGAAAATTATATGCCTTTATTTCTCAAGCTTCAATTTCCTTGATGGTACAATGTCTTAGATTCTCAACTAGCTTTTAATAATCACTTTGCTTTTGGACTTCTATTAATCAAAAATAGCTATCAAAACTGAAGCAGCCATTGATGAAGCCAGTCTTCACTGCTCTACCCTTTATTCAAGTCCACAGATTAGACTGCTTCCATCATTGCCTGTTCTTCCAAGTAAATAGGGAAAATCACACAAAGCTAAATCCTAACAGATTGCTCATACTGCTACTTTTGTCCAACAAGAGACCAGTGGCAGGAAATACGTATTTCCTAACTTTTCTAAGTTCTAACCTTGACTTTTCTGGCTAATTGTATCTTCTCCTAGGTTCTTGCATAACTTTCTCATACTTCTTGTCTCCCTACTTTTACTCACACTAATTTTGTTCAGAGCTGTAATCACACTCACTGGAAAGGTAAATAGGCAAAGAGAAGGCATAGGAAGGTCGTAAGCTCTCGGATTCTGGGTACACGCAGAATCCTTTCCCATATAAGCACATTCTTTGTTTTCAATTTAAAATCTTGGAGTCAAATTCTACTCAGTTGGAGCTTTGCAAATCCACAAATTCTACTACCCATATTATTCATTTCACTTACCTAAGACTTTCCTTATTTATAACACTGTTATCATTAAGGACAATGGTTTAAAATCTTCCAACTGGAAGTGAAATCTGGATAGTCTTAGATAACATTTTCACTCTCTTTGATTGCAACTTATTCTTATCAATGGGTCATTCAGCATTTCTGACTGCAAGAAGACCACTTTATGCCTTTACCTTGCCCCTGTCATTTATTAAACCTCTAGCATTCGTTACGTAAAAAATTAAATTTCCATTTATCATTTCTACCCACTCCATTCTCCACTGCACATGCCTTTCTGTAGTTAATCCCTCCAGAAAGGGATCACACTCTATATTTTCCACCTGTTATTCTCTCCTGTAGTTACCTAAAGATAGGTTTAATTATGCTTCTAATGGTAAGGGTATAATAAAATTAGAACTTTAGAACTTAAGCATACAGTGTAAATTAAAATTTTTCTGTAAGGATACTAAAAACAAGTCGTAAAGTCTTAAGGTATTCATCTACATTTTATTTAATAATTTAGTATTACTACAAATGCACTTAATTTGTAATTTAAATCACTACAAATATATTCTAAAAAAATAAATATCCAAGAATATATACATGAATGTTTATCACAGTACTAATAGCCAAAAAAAAAAAAAAAAGGCTCTCCCTGGTGGTGCAACAGGATAAAGCACCACATTATGAAGCCCTACGAAGCCACTGCAGCATCAGTTCGATTACCCACTAGGGAGCTGACCCACAAGGCTGGCAGACCTCTCCTGACCGGCCTGCTGCTCCCCTCAGCAGTGTATTTCAGTATATCTGACTGTTCTGCTCCCCACTCTGTCTCTGGTGAATCCTCTTACCCACCACACCTCTGGCCTGTACCCCAGTTCTATATGCATAAATAAATAAATCTTTATTAAAAAACAAAACAAAACAAAACAACCAGAGTCAATTTTAAAGTCCCAAATTACAGGATTGGTTGTATTTAATCATGAGGCTACATACGGCAACGGCACTGTCTAATTAATCCAACCAAACAACTAGAACAGCCACGGGTCTTCAAATACACTGTAAACATCGGGCAGAATTCATTCATTCAATCATACAGAATACCACAGCCATGTTCTTTAAGAATACTGAAGGAGGACCTCCCTGGTGGCGCAGTGGGTAAAGCACAGCGCTAAGAAGCTTAAGCCACTTCCACATGAGTTTGATCCTTGCCTGCCCCGGAGGAGACCCACATGGTGTGGCAGACTTCTCCTGACCTGCTGCTGCTCCCCTCAGCAGTGTACTTCTCAATCTGCCTGTTCAGCTCCCCACTCTGTCTCTGGTGAATCCTCTCACCCACCACATCTCTGGCCTGTACCCCAGTTCTGTATGAAAAAACAAGTAAATCTTAAAAAAAAAAAAAAAGAATACTGAAGGAAATATTCTTATTAATAGAGTATCAAGTTAAAAAAATCCAAGACACTAAATTTAGTAAAGAAGATGTGACTCAAAAAATTATTCATGAGATGAATAATCCTAAAAATCACCACACTATGTAAAATCAGGCAGTAAGAACCAAGGAATTATATGGGGAATATGTGAAGTGTAATACCAAAATCCTGTCAGAGATATGTTTTTCAAAAACAGTAGCACAGTTATATATATATTAAATGTTTAAAAAAAAAACATACACATACAAACATTACAATATGGTTCTTTGAAAAACACATGACAGTACTTGCGGAGGTGGGTGTTAGAAAAGATGATACTATGAAATAGTAGAAATGGGATTATCTACAATCAGTTGGAAAGTTCTTATAGCAGACATGGATAGATGTGGTTCATATAACATGTGGTACACTAAGATAACTAATAGGTGTTTGAGGTGTATGTGTGTAAACTGTGTATTCCTGCAAGGGGTGGTTTGGCTGGCTGGTCTTGTATATTCAAATAGTGTTTCTCATAATGACACTACACAAAAAAACAAATGAAAAATCTGCATTATGCTCAACTTGTTCCCTAACACATCAATACATCAATCATATTGCAACACATCAAGTGTTAAGGCATTTGTTTTTACCATAAGATGTATGATATGTATAAGCTTAAAAATATTGTGGGCCTAATAAGCATATGAAAAAATGTCTAACATGACTTGTAATAAGGGAGATGCAAATTAACCATAATGATATACCACCTCACCCCAGTGAGAATGGCACATCTTCAAACAACCAGCAACAACAAATGTTGGCGAGGATGTGGAGAAAAAGGAACTC
>NW_004567111.1:53062235-53093261 GCF_000260355.1 Condylura cristata | reverse complement strand
AATACCAAATGGTTTTACTCATAGCAGGAGTATAATGGACCAGGCAAGAAAATAATAATAATAATGAACAGTTATATACCAGAGACAATTTATGGGGGTGAAGAGGGGAATGAGATGAGGGGAGGGAAATGCACTGGATTTTGGTGATGGCACATGGGTGATTTGGTGGTGGGAAGCCCAACGGGATTACAACTGAGATGGAAAAATACACAAAATGATATAAATAAGCTATTATATTATTTTAAAAAATATTGTGGGCCTATTTTAATTTTATTAATTTGGGTAACTACAGATCAATGGTATTTAGCTCTCTCTTACTCTTGTTTTCTTTTTGTCCTTACGTTCCATTCATGCTTTTGATTCCCTATTCCTAGTAACCACAATGTTGGTATAAAATATCTCAGCTATACCTTCAGATAGCCTATGAATAACATTTTATTGTTCACTAGCCTTATGCAGAAAAATAAAAGCAAAGAACACATTTACTATATGAAGGAACTTAAGTTTCCCATGTATCACAAATAACTCTAATTTTGAGATCTTATATTAATTATGAGATATCTTCTCATAATTCTAGATCACACTGAATTTTATAGACCTGAAAGTTGCTTAAATATACTCATATTGCTATCATAAAAGAAAACAAAAAAAGGCTATAAAAGAAATGCTTTAGAAGTGAAAAATTCATTGCCAATTGCTAGCAATTGCTAATCCTTAAAAGATCTTATAATTAACTTCAACAAAACAATGAATCTTAGTTATTCTGGTTTCTCTCTTAACTCACTCTGCTTCCCATCTCCTTCTGCTCATTTGAGGAAGGAGAAAGCTAAAAAACAAAAATCATGTGATTCCTCTACTTTCATGACTTTATATAATTCCAAAATGCTAGAGCAATTCCAAAGCCTTGAAAGTCATTCTTTGTCTCTTTCCAGCACTACTCAGGCCCCCTGTTGGTACTGAACTGCAGTGGCAGCTGTAAAATTTATCTCTCAGATCTGTTATGCCAGCCAGTATAAGGGCTGACTACCTTCTTTCTTTAACTATATTTATTTAACAACAACAATAATAATAAAAGCTTCTGAAAGTCTTTACATAATAAAGCTATTCTGAACATCCTTCACATATTAAGTGGCTAGTGTTATAGGCTACAAGTCTTTGAAACTGGTAAAATAAAAAAAAACAACTTGGCATATATTGAAAGTACAACAATCCACTTGTGGTTTTACTGTCACTACTCTAAAATAGGGAAAATCCATTGGAGGAGTCACAAGTAGTATATATCGACGTTGTTTCTTACTTTGAATAGACAAAAGCCCTGGATTGTAGTTTAACTTATGATTTGCTTGTCTTGTGCCCAATTTACCTCTCTAAGCTTTGAAAATTTTATGCATCACATATTCACCTAGACAAATTAGTAAACAAGAAACCTAGTAAAATGTAATGAAGTTAGAGAATATTTGATGTTTTATGACTTAACCCTCAAATCAAACTGGAAAAACTTAGAGAAGGTGCTATCATTTAGATAAAAGAGTTGAAGATGCGAAGTTTAAAAAAAAAATTACCTCATATCCAATTACTCTAACCAAAGGTAGAGTTGAACAGGACAAAAGAGGGCAAAATAAATGGAACTGTTAGCCATTAGTAAGCCAAAAATTACAAGATATCTCAAAGGTTCTTGAAAGGGTAGAAGACTGCCACAATATTTGTAGTCTGAAATACTAATCAAGAAGATGCTCTGTTTCACAGTGAATTCATTTCTTTCATTCTAACAATGTGTGGGTAGTTTCTATGTGAGACAATTTTTCACAGTTAATACTATCAATTGACATTTAATACTGTCAATACTTTCAGGGTTGAAACTAGCTTAAATGACACTTTGTTAAAAGCCAGAAAATAGCTCTTCCTGGTGGTGCAGTGGGTTAAAGCTCGGCGCTGCAAGCTAGCCAGAGCCACCTCAGTGCAAGTTTGATCCCCCACCCGGGAGGTGATCCACATGGTTCAGCAGACCTCTCCTGGGTCTCCCACTGTTCCCCTCGGCAGTGTACTTTGTCAATCTGCCTATTATGCTCCCCACTCTGTCTCTGGTGAATCCTCTCACCCCCTGCACCTCTGACCTGTACCCCAGTTCTATATGCATAAATAATACATAAAAGTAAAAAAGAGAGACAGGTACAGTCAAGCAAATGTATAGATTAGCCAGCATGTAGAACCTTTATGCAAAGAATAAGTATACCTTCTCCTCCAGGCAAATGCAGCTCTGTGCCAGCCAAGGTGGAGGGTATTGTGAGCTGGATTGCAGCCTTTAGGCATACCATAAACCATACAACTAAAAGTAATGGCCCAGAACAGGTTACAATGGAAAAGGCCATATTACAACTTTCTGATCACTCCAAAGTATAAAAGTATAAAAATCATACATGTAACCATCTGAAAGCAGTCTGCTGTTTAGCAACAAAGTGGGCTATATACTTTATATGCTAATTAGGACTAAAGGCCAAAAATACAGTATAAGACAAAAAGTTATGAATCACAAAGGAAAAGTCAAGTGAAATACAATAGAAGTTCAGAAATACAAAAAAAAATTACTTTTATCTCAGGCATCAGAATGTTTCAGAGAAGATGGCCCTAAAACTCAATCTTGAAAGATGGGTATGATATATTCATGTAAAATAGGAAAAGATTAGCAAGTAGTCAACCTAAACAGCAAGTCATAATTTAGTTTAGCAGAAATAAATAGGTAATGGAGAGTAGAGTGATGGAGGCAGAAGCATATTTGATAAAGAATGGAAGTAGAGAGCCACCCTGATGGTCTAGGGGTAAGTCTTAGTGCTATCATCACTATAGCCCCAGCCAAGGAGCTACCCGACATGTGATGCAGCAGACCTCTCCTGTCTTGCCTGCTGCTCCCCTTAGCAGTAAATTTCAATGAATCTGCCTCTTCAGCTCCTCACTCAGTCTCTGATTAATCTTTTCACCTACCTACTGCTGTACCTCTGGCCTACACCCTAGTTCTTATACTCTCTTTCTCACACACACAATGAAAGTAGAGCTTGAAAGTTAATGAAAAAGGTTTCATTTCCTTTTTTTAAATTTTCACTTTTAACTCAGTAGGTTGAGTGGGACAGATTATGAGAGATGTAAGATAAGAGGAAATAGAGACAAAACATTAAGTGAAAAACTTAATGTCCAAGAATAACAGTAAAGTTTTCCTAAAATGAAAGAGTAAAAAATAGGAGTATATTGGCCCTCCCTGGTGGTGCAGCGGGTTAAAGCACAGCACTAAGAAGCTGAAACCACTTCAGCATGAGTTCGATTCCTGCCTGCCCCAGAGGTGACCACATGGTGTGGCAGACCTCTCCTGACCCGCCCGCTGCTCCCCCAACAGTGTACTTCGTCGATCTGCCTGTTTTGCTCCCCACTTTGTCTCGGGTGAAGTCTTTCACCGCCCCTGAGTCTCTGGCCTGTACCCCAGTTCTGTATGCACAAATAAATAAATCTTAAAAAAAAAATAGGCGTATAGAGATTGCTCAGGTAAAGAAATAAAGTTAGAAAGAAAAGGTATGCTTCAATATTCTCAGAAAAGAAGAACCCAATCATCTGAAAAGAATAAGGAGTAACAGATGTATGAACAGAGTAAAAATGATCTTATAAAAAAATATAGTAAAAAAGAAAGCTAGCACCTATAACTCATACCAAATTCTAAGTTCAACAGCTACAATTCTACTTATGTTTTAACAACAGAACACGAAGTGAAACACATATGAGGATTTTTCTTTCACCACCTCATGTTAAAAACACCAAAGGATGGCCCTCCCCGGTGGCGCAGCGGGCTATAGCATAGCACTAAGAAGCTAAAGCTACTTCCGCATGAGTTCGATCCCCGCCCGCCCTGGAGGAGATCCACATGGCCTGGCAGACCTCTTCTGACCCACCCGCTGCTCCCCTCAGCAGTGTACCTCGTCGATCTGCCTGTTCTGCTCCCCGTTCTGTCTCTGGTGAATCCTCTCACCCTCCGCATCTCTGGCCTGCACCCCAGTTCTATATGAATAAATAAATAAATCTTTAAAAAAAAATGTTTAAAAAAAAAACACCAAAGGATGAGGTAAGAAAGAAGTCAGAGTCCAAAGATATAAGTTGTATCATAACTGAACAATATGGACTTAGTATTATGACCAGTCATAAGGTAAACAATATGGACTTAATATTATGACCACAGTCATAAGGTAAACAGTATGGACTTAGTATTATGATCACAGTCAGAAGATAAACAATATGGACTTAGTATTATGAACACAGTCAGAATGCAAACTTCCCTATCCCTCTTTGCTGGATCTACTTTCTGTTACCTCCACAGCTGATACACTTATGATAAGTTTTTGCTTGAATCAGTAAAGAAAATCTTCTAATAAAAGAACACTCTCTCCCACCATGCACATCCTCTTTTTACAAGGTATGCCATGTTCCAGTTCTCCAAGTTTAAACAAACTTTCACTTGCCTACAGCTTACTGAAATCAGAACACAGAAATTTTACATTCGAAATCATATTACTTTTATGAATCTTTAAAAATACAATTTGTGAGTGGAAAGAATGAAAGAGGTTTCACTGCTCTGAAGCCAAGATGAAAAATAGGATCTAAAAAGTAGGAAGGACAAAGAAAGAAGTAAGCTAAGTAAAGGGACAGCAAACCCTAAATGATAAATAAATGGGCTTAATATGTCAAGATGTAAAAGTCTCAACGTGTATCTTTCTATGTGATTAGGAAGTTTATTAATAATAGAAAGTACTTTTAGGCATTTAATTTTCATATTGAAACAAAGACTGTAAGATACAACCCATGGTGGTGCAAGGGCTAAAGACATCGCTATTAAGCTATTGCCAATAACTGAAGGATGAGTTCAATATGTAGCCAGGAAGCTGATCCACACAGCACAGCAGACCTCTCCTTTCATGCCTGCACCTCCCCTTAGCAGTGTATTTCAGTAGATCTACCTGTTCTGCTTCCAACTCTGTCTCTGGTGAGTCTTCTCACCCACCAGCACCTCTGGCCTACACCCCAGTTCTTGTGTGCAGTAATAGAAATACATCTTTAAAAAAATAAATAAAATGTAACACTTATAATAAAACACACTCAGGTAATTTATTGAATGGAAAAAACTCTATGGAATTAATTTGTTCAGCCATTACAGTTTCCATTATCTTTATTTAACATATTTTACCATAACTCTGAAGATTTATAAACACATAATGATATCTTGTTTCACAAATTAAGTACAAATTACTGCATTTTCCTTGTTACATGTATTTTTAAAATATTTATTTTTACATTTTGATTTCAAAATAAACTTTCTTAGAAAACAAAAATATCTTTATTTTATATGCTTCTCTTGCTTGAAAATTTGTCTTCCTCTTCTCTAATTCTCTTAATTAGAATTCTCTAATTCTAACTGCTGTTAATGGCTTAATTCCATATACTTCCAGATAATTTTTCCAGGCATGTTTCTTTGAATACATATATGCAATGTGTTAAGAGAGATCATATACACATACTGTTTTTAAAGAGCTGCATGGTAATCCTTAATACTGACATCCCACAATTTAACACATTTCTACATGTAGATATTCAGATTGCTATTTGTTCCCCCTAATATTTTATGATCCATTTTAACCTGATACATATTTTTTAAAGATCTATTTATTTATGCATACAGAACTAGGGTGCAAGCCAGAGGTGCAGAGGTGGTGAATGGATTCACCAGAGACAGAGTAGGGAGCAGAACAGGCAGATCAACAAAGTATACTGCTGAGGGGAGCAGCGGCTGGGTCAGGAAAAGGCTGCCACACCATGTGGGTCACCTCTGGGGTAGGGGATTGAATTCACACTGAAGGGGCTGCTGCTCGCTTGCAGTGCTGTGTCCTAACCCACTGCACCACCAGGGAGGGTCTAACCTGATATTTTTAACAATGTAGCATATATTAGGTTTAAAAATCATACTAGTTCTCCTTTGAAAGAAGTTGTAAAATGATCATCTAATTGCAATAAACATTTTAGTATTTTAAATAGAGATGTGGCTTTTACAGCTGATAAACATGCAAAAGTGACTACTGCAATACAATATTGTCAATTATCATGAAGAATTACATACACAATTGATTTCAAGTTAACTGCACATATGGCCTAATTCTTCACTGTTGTTAAATTACATTTAACAATCTTTATTGGTTTCTCTACAAGCCTACTATAGTCAGTGACCAAAGAACAGCTTCAAGGAAAATCTTGTTATCTAACTGAAATAATTGTAAAAGAATGTAAAGATCAAAGAAAAGGTAAAAGGAAGATGGATAATCAAGGGGTCAAATATCTTAAAGTATAACAGAGACTACCTAATAAAGGAAAAAAGGGTAAAGAATGGAGAACATGGATTTAGATGCATTTTATAAAAGTACTAGAATTTAGATAATGATAAAGAAAAGGGGAAAGCTTATTTTCAGCAAAAGCAAATGGCTTAGCAAAAATTTGAATCTGGAATAAGAAGATAGGAAAGAGGGGAGAAAAGGAAAAAAACTAGTGAAAAAAGAAAACCATAGTTAAGAAAACTTATAAGGAAAAGGTTTTGAGATAGAAGAGGACAGGAAGAAGTTGCTTGTTTCTTGGGAATATACATTTGTTCTCAGAGGAGATAACCTCTGATCCAACTGATCCCCTACCTACTTTCCATCACCTTTCAAAACTTTTCCCCATTATTTCTGTGCCTGCTTCCAAATCTGTTTATCTAACTCATCCTGAATCTGGACAAAACAAGGCCTTGGCAATGGACTTAACGCATTTGCTTAAGAAACTATTAATAATCATCTGATATTTGAACAAATCCTTATGGCTCTGAAACAGCCTATGTAAAAAAAAAAAAAAAACAACAACAAAAAAACCCTGCAAGATGGTAGAATGAGTTGCCCCAAGTCTTGTTTGAACAGGTGGATTAAATCATGGAATGGCAGTCTTGTCCAAACAATTTGGCCCATTATACTGACCATGAGGCACCAGGATAGACAAAAAGCATTAGACTCTGAGTAATGATTATCTCACAATTTCCTGGAAGGTCTTACATTTGGAATTTAACATGTCTGTGCAAGCCAAGATGTAGCCCAACCTAGAACAAGCTATGACGCTGCTCTCCTCTGTGAACCTACCCTTTAAATATCTCCTGCTAATACCCTTTGAAGAGCCAGGTTAGCTTGGTAGCTCCTTTCCTGTACTGGCTTCTGCATCCATCTCTCTCGTAAAGTCTTGCCTGGTTCAACTATATCTAGCCCTCTCCAGTTAATTCTTTTCCTAAAGAGCAAAGGACCATTCTTTTGGGTCAGAGTCTGAAACAGATGAAGATTTATCACAAGTGAACTGCCTACATATTTTTTTCAACCGTTTACAGCATTTTCTACAAAAATAGTTCTTGTGCCAACTATTAAAATGGGGACAATTTCCCCATTTATATACAGAATCAAAAATGTCAGTAAAAGACTTCACCTTAATAGAAGCATAGCTGTTAAAAGAAATAATTTTCTAAAGAATGTGACAGAAAAAAATTAAAACCATAAGCAAAAATATATTGAGACAAAATCTTAGATACTGTTTAACAGGATAAAATCCCTAAGAATCTTTCAAGGAAATAATTTTTTTTTAAAGATTTATTTATTTATTCATACAGAAATGGGGTACAGGCCAGAGATATGGAGGGTGAGAAGATTCACCAGAAACAGAATGGGGAGCAGAAAAGGCAGATCGTCGAAGTACACTGCTGAGGGGAGCAGTGGGCGGGTCAGGAGGGGTCTGCCCCCCCCATGTGGATCTCCTCCCGGGCAGGCGGGAATCAAACTCATTCGAAAGTGGCTTAAGCTTCTTAGTGCTGTGATTTAATCCGCTGCACCACCAGGGAGGGCCCACAAGGAAATAATTTTACAGAATACTCATGTATTCTTTAACATACCAATTCTACTAACATACTAATACTACTAACATACACAAAAATTCCACTACTAATTCTATCTTGAGAAAATAATCAGAATTATGGTCACATATTCAACAATGTTATATGATATTCATAGCAAGAAAATCTGACCTATCTAACAAAAAATAGTTGAATTAATTATGCTATACTGTCATCTTATATTATGGAATAATCAGGTTAACACTTTAAAGGCCATGTAACCACGTAAGAAAAATAACTTTAAACAGAATTAAGAATTGAACAAGTACAATTATTTCAAGTTACTTTTAAAATGTATATATAAATATAGCCATGTATGTATCTGGGTACATATGCATATATAATTTTAGGCAAATAAAAGACTAGCAAGAAATATAACAAAATTGGACTTTTTTTCAGTTAAGATTATAAATCAGTTTTTCCTTATTCTTTTCTGTAACAATCAGAATGAGAAAAAATGGGAAAGAGGAAAGGAACATATTCATTTGGCAAGATATGCAACAAAACACACACATTGCACCGCTATTGCTCTAAGTATACCATCCTCAAAGTTAGTTTATGGCTCTTTTGCAGACAGAAGTGTCAGTGTGACTAAGTCCTGGATAATAAAATGTAAGCAGAAGTTTCTGGGAAGACAGACTAAAATCAATTATATCAAGAACTAATAAGAACTTAAATTGAATGATAAGTCTATAGATGCCAATATCAAAAACACATTTGAGTTATCTGAAAAAATATAAAAACAGTGGCTCATAAAATTGCTTCAATGAAAATTACAAATACACTTGAAACAATGGGGGAAAAGGTCACAAACAAGCTGCAGACAAGAACCAAATGTAACTTCTAGAACCAAAATGCTTAATTGCCTATATAAAAATCCAAGTGGATGACTAAACAACAAAATGGAGATAGGAATGAATCAGTGGACTTGAAAATAGAATATAGAAATGCCAAATTGAACCAAGAGAGTAGACAGAAGGAAAAAACATTAACAGAGACTAAAAGACATATGAGACTATAACAAAAGATCTAAATTTTGAATCCTAGAGGGAATGGTGAAAGAGTCGAGCTGGACCAGTATTTATAAAGCCACAGATTTATAAAGCTTAGTTAACTTTATGTAGAACAACCCCGCCCCCAAAAAAAATCCATACCAAGACACATGATTGCCAAACTTCAGAAAAAATAAAGAAAAAATCTTGAAGCTATTCAAAGGAAAATGAAAATAAAAACACACATTTAACTATAACAGAAAACTTCTGTTTAGAAAATGTTCAGACTAGAACATCGTACAATAGTTTTTAAGTGATGGAAGAACAGTCTACCAAAAATTACTTCAGGAATGCCATTCTCAAATGAAGAAAAACTAAGAGAAATTACCTTTAACTAATGAAAAGAATAAAGGAAGTTCACAAAACAAAAATCAAAGACTCTTGCTTGAAACATTAAGAAGAAAAATACAGTAAGAGTAAACATTTGGATAAAACACTTGAGCTTTTTAAGCTGAATTTAGCTGACAGTGATAACAAAAATTTTTGTTTTGTTTGATGTGGATTTAAATGGATTCACAGGAAATACTATGTACATGTACAATATAAATGGGAGAGGGTAAAGGGACAGTCAGGGAGATAAAGTTTAATACTTTTCTCAAATTAAAAAAATGATACAACAGACTGTGATAAGCTATATGTATATAGTATATACATATATATTATACACATATTAAACATATACATGTATTACACACATACATGTATATGTATACATACATATATTATGGAGTTCAACCACTAAATTTAAAAAAATATACAAAGAGATACATTAATGGAATTCTAAAAAGTCCAAAAAGTTATAGAAATGAGGCAAAAAAAGAAATTTTAAAAACAACAGAAAACAAAAATATAAAATGGGAGACTTAGAAGAGGCATTTATTATTATTATTTTATTTATGCATACAAGAGCTAAAGTGTAGGCCAGAAGTGGAGGGGGTGAGATGATTCACTAGAGACAAGAGTGGGAGCAGACGATCCAGATCTTCTGAAGTACACTGCTGAGGGGAGCAGCAGGTGAGACAGAAAAGGTCTGCTGCGCTTTGTGAGTCACCTCTCTGATTGGGGACTGAAGTCAGCTGCAGAGGCTGGCAATAGCTTGACAGCACTGAGACTTTAACCCCTGCACTACCAGTGACGGGAGACCCAAAGAGGCTTCTTTTTACCTACACGGTGGACAGCATATTAAGCAAGCTGTGAAAAGACTCACTTCTCCCATTTCAAAAAAATTCCTGAAACAGACATAAACCACAGTCTTGAGGCTATGAGAGGGGGAAAGGTGGGCATGTGAATAAAAGGGAATTCAACGGTCTTTGTTGGAGAACTCTGGATACTGTGGGGTTGGATGTGGTATGGTGTAGTAACATGGATCTACAGAGGTGTGAACTTCCTACACTAAGTCACACACACACACACACACACACACACAATATTATAAACCAAAGATTTACTGTATTAAAACAACCAACAACAACAAAAAATAAACCTTATCCATGACAGGGGCTAAAGGGAAAAAAACAAAACAACTGACATCCTTATCTGGTTAACTAACACATTACTAACTTTACTTTTTCAATTATTTTCTAATTTGGTACAAAATTTCATTCTTTGTCATTCATCAGATATATGTTCAAGGTGATTTTCTCTCATTAAGCAAAGGAAAACATATTTTACTAAGTATACTGCTTTATAAAGTTATACATCTCAACTAAAGCTTTAACTTCTACTTGTTCGAAACATTGTTACATATGTAAATATTTGTAATCTATTTACATCAGCATAACATTCTGTCACTTGGTATTACATATTTTAATATTTTAATAATTGCTATTAATTTTAATACGAGAAAAATAAAGTCTAAAACTTTACCTCTATTTATATTTACAAATAACCACAGCTATTTAGTTTAATTTTACATGATAAATCTTTTTAAATCTATTATACTTCTTCCTATAAATTTCATTTTATTTATGAAAAAGCTTTATTTTTCATGTATTTGCCTTTTTATTTTTGAAGACTTTAAAAACTTATTCATTTATAGCCTTGTTCTTATTTTGGCAGTACAGGAGTTCTCCACTCAGATGTGGCCACCATAGCTTGCCACCCATGGGCCACCACCAAAGCACCCATAGTCCTCTACTCTGTTCTTCTGGCCTCCCCCTTATTTTCTATGTAATTGTTAGGGGACAAAAGAAAACATCCTGTAACTTCTAATTTCTTCATGGATTAGACAATTAATCAGAACAGCATCAAATTGATTACCAAAGGAAAAGAAACATCTTAATGTTTTATGGAAACATCTTTAATATTTATGGAAAATTTACATGGATTAGGAAAATCATTCCCAAAAATTATTGCAAATTAATATACAAAATGTGCATATGTAAAAATTGTGTGTACATATGTATACACACAGAGAGATGTATTAAAAAAATGAATAAATTCAATTGTGCACTGTTGAAGGAAATTCTCTCCAATTAGGAATACAGTAAATAAAGACAAAAAAAGTGACAGCCATATTATCAAATCTATTTAGTAAACACTGGGGGGGGGGGTGGTGGTGGTATATTTACCATAATTGAAATCGTAAATTAATAATTTTCAGGAGAGTAATCTGGTGGTAATTATGGTAGTTATAAATGTACTCAATGCCATTTTGTCCATTAAGTTCCATTTAGAAGATATATTTTTTAAAGATTTATTTATTTATTCATATAGAACTGGGGTACAGGCCAGAGGTGCAGGGGCAGTGAGAGGCTTCACCATAGACAGAGTGGGGAGCAGAACAGGCAGATTGACAAAGTACACTGCTGAGGGGAGCTGCGGGCGGGTCAGGAGAGGTCTGCCATGCCATGTGGGTCATCTCTGGAGCTGGAGGTCGAACTTATGCTGAAGTGGCTTTAGTTTCTTAGTGCTATGCTTTAACGTGGTACGTCACCAGGGAAATCCCTAGGAAATATTCTTATCGAAATAACTCTAGGCCCTCCCTGGTGGCACAAGGGCTTAAAGCATAGCACTATGAAGCTATCCACAGCCCCTGCAGCAAAAGCTCCATCACTGGCCAGGGAGGTTGCCCACATGGTGTAGCAGACCTCTCCTACCTCCCCCACTGTTCCCCTCAGCAGTGTATTGAGGAGCAGTGTATTTCACTTGATCTGCCTGTTTTGCTCCCCATTCTGTCTCTGTTGAATCTTTCACCTCCCACACCTCTGTCCTATATCCCAGTTCTTGTATGCATAAATAAAAACCTTTAAAGTACAAAGAAAAAAAGACATATCAGAAACAGTTTCCAAGTCCAAGAAAAAGGAAACAGCCAAAACTATAAAATGATAAATTAGACACAGCTATAAAAAAATCAGAAACATGAAGATCAAGTCAACATATAGAAGTATATTAAAACAATTTTTAGGGCCCTCCCTGGTGGCACAGCAGGTTAAAGCACAGCACTAAGAAGCTAAAGCCATTTCTGCATGAGTTCAATCCCCGCCTCCCCGGAGGTGATTCACAAGGTGCTGAGACCTCTTCTAACCCACCCGCTCCCGCTGCCAGTGTGCTTCCTTGATCTGCCTGTTCTGCTCCCCACTCTGTCTCTGGTGAATCCTCTCACTGACCCTACACCTCTGGCCTGTACCCCAGTTCTGTGTGAATAAACAAATCTTTAAAAAAATAAAAAAATTTTTTTATCAGTTACGATTTTTATCTTCAAGTAAAAGAATGTCCACCTAACAATAATTTAAGTAGCAGACATTTAATAACTCACATAATGAGTTGTGGAAGGCTCAAGTTCCCAAGCTATTTAGTACTTCAGTAATGTAATTAAAGCTCTATTTTCACCATTGCCCTTAGCTATCCTCAAAGATGTAGCCTCATGGTAATAAGGTGGTATGTTAGTTCTCTGTTGCTATCTAAGAAATTACTCCAAATTTAGTAGTTTAAGACAATATATGTCTATTATTATCTCAATTTCTGAGGATCATGTAGTTCTAGCCCCAAGTCTTAACAGGTTGCAATCAATCAAGTTACTTACCGGAGCTACTTTGATCTGGTTTGTGTGGGACTGGGAGATTTCTTCTGAGAAGGCTCATTCAGTTGTGTGTCTAAAGCCTTCAGTTTCATTCCTTTCTCCACAGGGCTGCCTACAATGTAGTACCTACTTATCTCAAGAGCAAATAATCCAAGACAGCAAGAGAGGGAACGATCTTGGAAGTGATATACCATCACACACATTCTCAAGGTGGCACATCAGAAGGGGTCTACATAGGGTATGAATACCCATAGATAGGGATCATTGTGAACATACTGAAAGCTATCACAACTTACCAACCTGACTTGTAATAATTTAGATCTCACTCACATGCAAAGTACATCACTCCTCCCAGACTTCCATAATCTCAACACATAATAGCATGAACTCACGTACTTTATCATTTAATCAACATACACATGTGGATAATGTCCATTGGGTATAATACCTTCAGTAACTTCTGATAAAATTTTTCTCATTCTATAGACCTGGAGCTAAAGAAGGAGTTGGTAAACCAGTATTTAAGACATATCTGGCCACATACATTATTTACATATTATTTACAGACTTTTCACAGAAAACAAAGGCCAAGTAGTTGCAATGGAGACTAAGTGGCCCATAAGTCCTAAATATTTACTATCTGACTTTTTACAAAAAAGTCTGCAGATCCTAAGAGAAAAAAGGGACAAATTATTTGATGTGCCCATTTTTTGGGTCAAGTATAGATAACCATTACACACATACCTGGTCAAAATGTGGGGAATGAAAAGTCCATAGGGGCCACTGAAATCCAGTCAGACAAATCCTGGAACTCCCTTATTTAAGACTCTGCCCTATTATCCATCAGGAAATGACTCATTACTCTGGACTCACTATCTTCTAGGTTCAGACCTCTGAATCATTTATTCTTCTTTTCCTTGCAAGTAGTATGTTTGATTAACTTAGTCTTTTCAATCTGTTTCCTGCTGTAGAAATTTGGAGTTACTAACCCTTCTTTTTCACTATGTACGGTGTTCTTTAAACCAAGGTACCCTAAAATATAATGCTCTTCAAAACCTGTGGGTCTCCTTGGAATCTTACTGGGATTCTATCAATTAAAAAAAAGTTCAACCTAATAGATGCCAGTCACACCATTAAAGTCTTTAGCTGGTCTTTCATTTGACTGAAAAGTACTCAAAGGCAGCACCTTATTTCTTTCTTAAGTATTAAAAAATGAATTTTACAATGACACCCTCAGCTTCAATCTTAAACCAAGTTTTCCTTATAATAACTTGAATCTGATCTTCCTTCAGAAGGGACTTTTAAATTTTAGCATCATTGGTTGTCCACAGAGATCAACAATATTTCAAAACTCCTTATTACAGCTGCTTTAGTTTTTCAGACTTTGTGTTATGAACCTTGCTCCTCTCAAATTGTACTAAAAGCAGCAAAAATAAAACCAGGTGGCAATTCCAATTCTCTGTCAAAAATTTCCCTAGCTACTAGCTAACTTAGGTCATTATGTACATGGTCTAGTTTCTACATTACTAGAGGTTGCTAAAATTTTTGCTACTCAAAAGTGTAGGTATATGAATAAAATACAATAAAAGAAAAAGGATCTCACCCTAGTTACCCACTGCTATAACTTTAAAACACTAACCCCGAAAGACTCAAGTAAACTTAGGGATATAATCACATTCCTGATAAATTTCTGTTAACAAATAAATCAGAGACACAGAGCACCTGTTTTATTGGCATCTGGATAACCACAAGAGCTTGCAAAAATGTGGAAAAGCTACTAAAGATAACATCAGGAACCTGAACTGTCATGCTGGCTAGCAGAAACCCACTTCTAAATCAAGACTCATAAAAACCTTACCTTGAGCCCTAAGATTTGAGATGGTTTCTTTGGAACTGAATCCAACCATCTCCTCAGAATATAGGTTTCTTGAATAAACCTAGCTTTCCTTACTGTCTCCTTCTGTCTCTTATGTTTGGCTTCCAAGTGGCAAGTAGCCCACTTATGTCTCAGCCTCACTACGACACTACAAATTCCTTTCCCCCTCCACCCACCCTCTTACCAGTAAGATTGTTTGAACATTCCTTTAACACTGTAGTCTTTCACTAAACCTATCCTCAAACTTTATCCACTTTTCACCCACTAAGAAGCTTCAAAGCCATGCCTACTTTAAAAAATATTTGTTACAATATCAGACAACTTCTGGTACCAGCATCTGCATGAGTTATCAATTGCATTAACAATTATTTAAACCTTATGAGCTTAAAACATTTGTTATTGGAGACAGTTTTGGAAAGTCAGGAATCCAGAAAGCTACTAAGTAGGTTCTGCATCAAGTGTTAGCCTCAGCCAGGACTGCAATCATGTCTAAAGTTTTGACTGGGTCTGGAAGAACCACCTCCTAGTAGTAATATGTTACTTGCTACATGGGTCTTTTCTAGCCATGCTCACAATAAGGGTAGCTTCTCTGAGAGCAGCAAGCAGGAAGAGAATGCGATAGAGAAGAAAACTGTAATATCTTTTATAGTCTAGTGTTTAAAGTAACACCCTTCTCTCTTTTATTGGCTATATAGACAAATCCTGGCATCATAGGAAAGAAAATTGAATATTCAGGGTATGACTACCAGGATGTAGTGGGGGTCATTGGAATGTGGCAATCAAAAATGGTTTGGCAGTCCCAGTCATCAGACTGTAGTTTAACATCCAAGTAAAAATGGAAAAAAAATGGGTGGCCAAAAGGGAACTTTCTTCACAAAGTCCTCTTTTATGGGAGGGTTGGAGAGGAGAAGGAAGCATTGCTCAGTAAATCCTTAAACTTCTGCAGAGATCCCTGGGGGCCTAGGGTTAAGTCTCAGGGCTATCATTGCTACAGCCTGAATTCACCCGGGCCAGGGAGGTGACCTGTACCTCTCTGTTTGGGTTCTTCTAAGCTGTCAAATAATCAAATAAGCATCAGACATATTTAAAAGAGAAAAAGTCACTCAGAGGTTTTAATAGTATATACATGAAAAAGAATCAAGAGTGGCTATCTCACTCATGAGGTTTTAGGTGCCACCTTAAACAGTTTAGCCAGGACAAGGAAGACTGGAGAAGGGCATTTACTGGAAGGAAAAAATGACACTTCTGCCCTCTCTATGGAAGAGATAGGGGATTAAGATTAAATCTTCCTGGAATAGACCGTTAAAGAAAAAAGTTTAGTTATAAACGTCAAAAGCAACTTCTACCCAATCTTGAGAGCCCTTCCCAGGAAATAAACCTCTTATTAATGACACAGGTAGAATTGGCTCCTCTATCTCATAAATTATCAAAGTCAAATGCATTTAGAGTTAAACAATAAATAAAAACCAAAAATAATTGAATTATATTAATATTCGTATTAGGAAACATACACAATGTCAAGAAGATAGCCAGTTTACATAACCAAAGGAAATTTGGGGAATTCTTTCTTAAATTGAGAAATATATCAATATTTAGATTTTTTTTTACAGGTTCATCTATTCATCTTGAAGGATTTTTAAAAAAATATTTAATCTAATATTTTATATACTGAGTGGAGAGAGGGATTAAAGATCTCATCTATCATACTGCCAAAAATGGAAATCTACTAAGTATTTCTGCAGTTTTGTAAAATTCAAACCTGGATTGCATATTTATTCCTGATGATTTTAATTGTGTTACTGTAACCTATCAGTCTATCAAGAGCATTTATAATCTTAATTGAATCATTTTATTAGCTTACCTTAGCAGTTGTATATCATCTCTAATTTGTCTCCACTTTCTTCAAAGTCAGATTAACACAGTTTCTGATAAAAAAAAAAAACCATCAAGATTAACTTTTAAAAAAATCTTTATAGCAAGTTCAATGTATTACCAAGTATATAGAATTACAAGCTAAATTTCCATAATAGTCACATAAATCACACAGAATCAGGAAAATCCCCTTCCTTATTTCAGTTGTTTCAAGTGGGAGACCTTTTAAAAAGTAGTATTGAACTGAGTGAAAACAATTTATCAGGTGAAACCAGAAATGTGAAAGGATAACTTGGTGTTCTATCAGTACACAGGAGGAAAAACAACTTAATTAAGTTAGGATCTTAAAGGCCAATGTTTATAAAATGGCTGGGCAAAACTTAGAAGGGCTTTGAAGTGTCACAAAGGGAAGTTATAATTTTTTCTTTCTTTTTTTGCTTTTAATAGCATCATGGAAACTCATGCAGTTGATATTTCTTTTCATAGTTAGCTTGAATCTCTTCTTAATTTCAAGTAATTAATGACAATGTTTGTAAATTTTTTATCTTCATATCTGTATAAATATATGTATATGTGTTTATATTTCCCCATTAGAAATAAAGAGAAAACTTACACTTTTTTCCTTTAACACATTACTCTTGCATGAAGAATATATAAACCACTGACTGCAGGTCAGCATCTTTATTTACTTTCTGGGCAGCAAGTACAGGATGAAACAGAACATTTAGTTCCTGGTGTTGTTGTTCTAATATATGATGTATATCCTGCAATAACAGAGTAGAAAAAGCAGAGTCTTCAGAATCATATAGATCTGGGTTTAAACGTCAACTTTCCATTTAGTAATTGTCTAATATGAAACAAACTACTTAATTTCTCTGAACCTCTTGGGAAAATATCAAGGATAGCTTTAAAGGCCAAAAGATATATATACATTTATGTAGTACCTAACACAGTGCCTGATCTATAACATGGCCAAAAATAGCTGTCTTTCTATGTAATTTCATATCTCACTTCTCCTCTGCCATTCTGTCAAATGGCTTTCCACACTAAAATCTCTTAATTCACAGCCTTGACAAGCTTTTATGATTTTGTTCAACAATCATCAATATTTTATTATACTTATTTTTCCAGCAATATACATATACTTTTAAAATAGTGATAGTACACTACTAGTGATACCCTGCTCTAAGGTATATTCTTTAAAACCTGTTAGTTTGGTCTACCATATGGAATTGCATGATGAAGAGGTTAAACAGAAAGAGCTTAGAGCACCTGACATCTTTATGTAGCAATGACACCTGATCAGCTCAGACTTTAATATATAGTAAAGAAATAAACTTTTACTTAAAAAAAAATTTAAGTTTTCTTTCAGTTTCACTATAAGGTCACAAAATCTATTATCTTAGTCAATGGAAATTCCAAGTAGAGGAATCCAAGCTTTGCCAATACAATGGTATATAAAATGTTTTTAAGAAAAGGGGAGAGTATCCATTAGGACAGTGGCAGTGAGAGAAAATGAAGAGGACAGACATTCTGGAGGCTGAAGTTAGACAGTTGGACAAAGGGAGAGATAAGAATTAGAAATATTAAACGTGAGCAACTCAAAAGATGCCTATATAGTTGAACATTAGAAACATGAAAGAGGGAGAGTCACATACAAATTCAGCACAAAAAACTTAAGAACAAAAAAAGAGGGCTCACTTACAGAAATAGCTTACAGGAACAAATGAGATTATAAGTCAGTAAATGTATTTCAATTTCTCCATCTTAAAAAATTTAAATATATAATATTCTAGGATTATGTTCCACATGTTCATTTCATAAGCATTTTCAGTGCTTAATGGAAACCCTCGTTATTCAGGCATTCAATCAATATTTCTGCAAATTAATTTCAAAATGTTCCCCCAAGTTGACATTTATAGGATCAAAATTATTACAAAGCAAAAAGTAAGGTATTTCACAATACTTATAAAAAGAGAAAATAGATACAATTTGGTTTTTGGCACTGAGGGAGGGTGGTGGTGAGGAAACTATGGTAGTTTTGATGTGCTTTTTTATAGCAAAGTGCCTAAATTACTTAGGTTTTTAAAATACCAAATGCAAGAATCAAACAAATTCTGAGAACAGTGAATTTTTAATGAATTTGATCTTAATTTATATTGTCACAAAATATCACATTTACTTCAAATTGTTAAAAATTTTTCATATAATCAGTTTGCATCCCTTTATAATGAGAAAAATTTTATTGAATGAGATTTCAATGACAATCTCATACCAATCTAAGTTAAAAATTATTTTTACTTATTTAACATTTCTCACACAAAAATGACATGAAATCTTCTAAAGATCTTCTTAAGTTTATATATTGTAAAATATACAGAATTCAAAGAAAAACCTGAGGATAACTATCCCTAAAAATTACCATAGGGCTCTCACTGGTAGCACAATGGCATTAAAGTGCAGCACCATGAAGCTACAGTCATTCTAAGTGCAAGTTCCTAAGTGCAAGTTCGATCCCTTGCCAGGGAGGTGACCCACATGCCATGGCAGACCTTTCCTGACCCGCCCATTGCTCCCCTCAGCAGTGTATTTCAGTAGATCTGCATGTTCTGCTCCCTGCTCTGTCTCTGGTGAATCCTCTCACTGCTCCGCCCCCTCCCCCACACCTATGGCCTGCATCCCAGTTCTGTATGCATAAATAAATATATCTTGTTAAAAAATTACCTACTTAGAATTTATAGAACATATTTATGCAATACAAAAAATTTAAAGTTGCAGTTTATTTCACTGAGTTGTACTAAAAAGAAACTAAATTTCCTCTAGCAGAAGGGATCTAAGGCACTGATGTTAAGTTGGTAGATTGCATGTTTTGAAGAAAACAGTGGCAAATAGAGTACTACTTGAGCACTCATCTTCATTATCTAAATTTCTCTATAGTAGCATCTCATAAACAGACTCCCAAAGAAAAGACAATGAAGTGGTCCTTAATATTATTTGAATGAATAATTAGGAAGCAAGAAATAAATTTACTCCAAACTGTAAATCGAGTTTTCTAGAAAGCAGATTAAAACTGATTTTTCAGTTAAGTTTTCAAAAAAGCACACTCTTACCTCCTAATTACTGAATTCTTTTATCCACTTAATAACTATACTGATGAATATATGGCAGGCACTATTATATGAGAAGCCTCTACAAAAGTTTTAGCCGACATTAACTGAGCAACTACTATGTATGTATCATTGGTTTATTTTGAACACTGATCTACTTAATGAAAGCTAGTAAGCTTACTACAAGTACCACAGCCTGATATCAACTCACTATAAATTTGATACTTGAACTCTTATAAGTTAGATTTTAAAGACTGGTGGATGAAAAAGTAAATAATTTAAGTCTTCATTACTCAATTATTTTACTGTTGTTTGTTTTCCTGCCAAAATATCTGCATGGTACTGTTAAGTTGTTTAGGTCGCCAGTTAACCCTGAATAACTGGAAACTAGATTCAAACAATAAAGGATTAAGTATCTTTACTTTTCAAGCGTGCTAAAATGGATCCTTAATCACAGTACTAGCCTTTTATCGGCTAGGTTTCCCCTCAAGTAAAAGACAATGCATACTTTCACTTGGACACTTAAAAATGAGGAACTATGGAGGTAATTCTGGTCTCCTTTTTCTCACCCCCCGCCCCCCCCCCCCCCCAAAGAGCACAGAAGATACTTTCCCTTACAAAAGCCACCTCTCTCCCCAGGACGAAGCAACCAAGTATCACAGCAGACCCGCACATTTCTAAAAGTTGAACAGGTGGGTACCCAGGAAATTAAAAACTGACAAAAATTTAGTCCATTTGCACTGTTTCTGCAAAGACGACCACTTTCTAGGTTTTAAAGGCCACGCAGTAATGCTGGGTGCGCATTATTTAAAACTGCTCAAACGCAGAGCCCGACGCCCGCTACCACCAAAAGCTGACCTTAGCGACTACCGAGGAGCAAACAATTGAGCAGCCGCTAAATTGCCGCTCCCCGCAAACGACAGAAAATGAAGATGTTTCTTTCTAACCTGAGGACAGTGGTGGGGACTCTCCCTCTTTCCCCTTTCATTTCCAGCCTCGTTCCTTTCTCAGTCAGGCAGTCCATTAGCCAACTTCCAGATCAGAATCTTTCTGAAGCAAACATTATTGGAATGGCTCCCCAAGAAATCAGGATTAAGACAACAGAGTCTCCGCTAAGCCCCCGCAATGAAGAACAAAGCAAAACCTGGGATCCCCACCAATCATTCCTAAGTTCCTTAGCCGGGGTTGAGACGAGGGCCAGCAACTCTTTCCCTTCCCCGGGAAGTGGGAAATGAGAAGACGCCGGGTCGGTTGCCTTAGGCCCCTCCTCTCCTCTAAGGCAGCCTCAGGACCCTTCTACACAAACAGCCAACCACCAAGTAATTTTCCAACGCCATGAAGCCACACACAACATGGCAGCGAGACACCTACCGGAGGAAACAGCTGCGCCACCACTCCAGCGACGCCGACCTTCCGACTGCGGGCATCCCCATTGGTTCAGCTAGAGAGCGCGAGACAACACGGGATCGCTGACAACCAATCAGAAGGCGGCGCGCTCGGGCGCTGCCGCGTTGCGGGCGGTGAGCGCACCGAGCCTCTGAGGCGTGGACTCTGTGGGGTGTGCGACCAATGGGCTCGACGCCAGGTGGTGGGGGCCTGTGGTGTCCTCCTGCTTAGGGTTGGCTTTAGGTAGGCCTCGGCGTTATCTATTGGGCGGTGCTCTCTCCGCGGCCGAGGCGAGGTGAGGTTGTTGTTGCTGAGGTGAGGTCTAATAAACGGTAAAGTGCTACTTCCCGTTCTGGAGACTCTGAGGACAGCAGGGTGCGGTGGCGTGGTGTCGGAGAGGAGCCCGACCCGCACGGGGAACCCATCCTTGCCAGCGAAGCGGGAGGCTCGCCGCCTTCGGGTTTGGCGGGCGGCTTGGAAAACGCAGTGGAGCGGAGGCACGGCCGTGGTGGCCCTCCGACAGCTCCTCCAGTGAGGCTCCAAGAACACGGTGGAGCCCTTGACCCGGTGAAACCCAGCCTTTATACACCGTCCCTCACTCTCGTGCAGCGGGGCTGGAGAAGGGATCGCGGGCAGTTTTCACCCTCATTTTCAGTGCACACCGTAACGTGAAGCACTTCCTAAGCAGCGGGGAGCCCGAGCCTGTTAAATGGGGGTGCAGGACATGGACTGCAGTGTAAAACCCAGAAGCAGAACTAGAAGGTTTAGCCACTGACCCATTTCACAGGTAAGAGTACACAAGCCCTGTCTACATAAGTAGAATCATGTTTCCAAGATGACGGAATTGAGATTAGATCCTCTGAGCTCCTGATTCTCATTATCCACAACCCAATTAGTAATTTAGATTAAGAACACTATGTAATTAATTCTCTTAGGTATGTGGACACCTGCGATGAATATTGTATGTATTAATGAGTGAGGCTAGGACAAAAGATAACTGAGGATGCAGAGTGGAACAAAAAACCGCGGTCTCAAAGCCAGGCCTCCGGGTTCCTTTTTTTTTTTTTTTTGGTCTCTGCCACTTAACAGTGTAACCTGCTTTAGTTTCTTTAGAAATATAGGCACGCTAATTTATCCCACCTGATTGCTGCTGTGCAGTTTGATATGCACAAAGTATTTAAAAGCGTGCCTCACACATGATTTATACTCAGTGTTCATTACCGTTATGATTAAAACACGAGAAACAGACAATAGAACAGCTTCCTAAGAGCTATTTTTAAAAACGAAAACGAGCTGACATAAAAACGGATGACTCTGCCAAAATGAGAAAGAGGGGAAAAGTGAACAGTTACACAGCAAAATATTACCAATGGTTAGCTCTAAATGATGATACTATGAATGACTTAAGTGTTTGTCTTTATGCATTTTGCAAATATGTTCTTCAGTAAACAGCCTTTACTTTTACTTCAGATACTTATAAATTTTCAGAAGATGTAAACAAGAGTAGTAAGGGCTTTCTTTAAAAAGAAGGTATTACACCCAGGGAGAGTAATCCTGTATTGTCAAAATGACCAAGGATGTAAGAAAAGAGTACTTAACTTTTTTTTCTAAATAAGGTAATAGTGTACTTACAAGTTGCATGTAGCAGTGTAAATTGACAGTTTGCATGCAAAGCAGTTTTGACAAGATGCTCCGGAAAGCTTGAAATTGGACAATCCCACTTTGAAAATAATATACTTAATTTTTAAATCAAGTACACTTTTTACATTTTTCTTTTGCCTTCACAGACCAAATCTGTAATCCCTGAATTCCCCCTTCACTTGTTCCTATCATGTACTTAAATTAAGGCTTTGATGCAAGAGCCTTCACGTCTCTTATACTTACATATTCTATATGGATGCAGCCAGGCATTTGTAATTTTTTAAAATGGAAATAATATTCTGTTTAACTTTGTGGTTTTATTCAGTTGATACTGCTTTTAGTGTTTACATATGACTTCTGCCTCATTTGACACTGTTTAGTGTTCCAGTGTATGATTGAATTGTTCTGTTATGTAAAATATTTATCTTTGTCCCTTTCACTGGTTGTCTTATTAAATTCTATTTGATATATGCTATGATAATGTGCACTTTTTTTTTTAAGATTTATTAGTTATGCATACAGAACTGGGATATAGGCCAGAAGTGCAGGGAAGGTGAGAGGATTCACCAGAGACAGAGTGGGGAGCACAACAGGCAAATCGAGGAGGTACACTGCTGAGGGGAGCAGTGGGCGGGTCAGGAGAGGTCTGCTGCACCATGTGGTCACCTCTGGGGTGGGAATCAAACTCGTGCTGAAGTGGCTTTTGCTTCTTAGTGCTGTGTTTTAACCTGCTAGGCCAGCAGGGAGGGCCAATACATGCACATTTTACTTCTCCTTTTAATGGACATTAGGTCGTTTCCAGGTTTTCACCTTAACAAGCAAAACTGCAAATGCATCCTTTTTATGTGTTATCCTGTGCACATGTGGTATTTCTCAAGATATATATCAAAAATTGGAATTGCATGATTTTTAAATTACAAGTTTAGTAAGATCAACAGATCTTGCCAAATTTGTTTCTAAAATACTTTAATAAATACACACATCCCACAAATAGTTATGAGTGTTCAGTATCCCTACAGCGTAGACTAACACTGAGATGTAGAAAAATAAGTATGATTTCTTTTAAAAATTATCCATTTTTCTGTTGACTTATCTTTTTCTTAACAATTTAAGTAATTCTATGTCCTATTTGATACAGAAAAAATGTCTTTTGTTTCTTTTGTTAAAATGTTATAAACCTAACTCTAGCTTTTAACTGTTTTATTTTTTTCCTCCATTGCCATCTTTTGTGTTCTTTATTTCACTGCATTTCTCTAAGACTTCAGTACAATACTGAATAAGAGCAGTAGTGGCAGGTGTCATATCCTGTGCCTGACTTCAGTGAAAATGCATCTATTGTTTTTATCATTAAGTATGATACGTACTTCTAGGTTTAGTAGATAGTCTTTATCAGATTTAAGAAGTTCTGTTTTATTCTGAGTTTGCTAAAGGTCCCTCTTTCTACCTTCCCCAGTAGTTGTTGATTTTCCCTACATTTTTGTTTTGTTTGGCTGCATCTGATCTGATAGTTTCCTCCATTTGTAGCATCTACACTGAGAAACTCTCCAATGTTAAGACTTTTTTGGTATTCCTGGAATAACCTTATTTGTTGCTTACTTTTATCTATAGCAGCATATATTTACCTTTTTGGCTTTTGTATCAGAAGTGTGTTGGCCTTGAATAGCCTCCTCTTACTTTTTTCTGCTCTGAAAAAGTTTGTATATTATAGAAATTAATTCATTCCTTGCAAGTTGGTAGAATTCATCTTTCAAACTATATGGATGTGTTACACTGAAATTAGAGGTAGGCATGTGTTGACATGCAGCTCTGTAAGATCTTTAACTGTTCTAATTTCTTTTTTAAACTTACCCTTTAGTTGGGGTGGTTAATTTCTTGAACCTGCTTGGTATTAAGTCAATTTCAATAAGGTAAATTTTTGGTAAATTCTGTTTTTGTTTGATCTGAAAGTTTCTTGCGTTTGCAGTTAGGTCTTTTCACAACCCTTCACTTCACACTTTAATAACATTTGTCTTTTAATGAATCTCTTATTTTTAAAATATTTTAAAAATATTTTAAAATTGCTAGATTCTGCATGCAATCTCATCTGAGGGGGGTCTGTCTTAAATTAGTAATTTTTTTGTGACGTCTCTTTATATCTTATTTTTCCATTTTAATTGAGGTTAACTCCAAATTTTCTTTATCATGTTTTTTGTAGACTGTCTTTACATTTTCAACAGTTCTTCAATTTATAATCCCTAACAAAGTTTAAATTTTATTATTATCAGTATTCTCTCTACAAATAACTTAGCATACTTTCTCTGATCTTGCAATAGTCCCTTATTCCCCTCTTAAAAAAAATTTTTTTTTCCCTGTGGTTATATCTTCTAGCATTTGTGTTTTATTATTAAAATGTATTTTTAATCTGTAATCACTATTGTGTCTTGTATCTTAGTACTTCCTTCTAGGTTAGTTTTCATGAAATACATCTGTTTCTTCAGAAAGTCACTTCTTGAATATTTCTTATACCCTCATTGTTGAAAAATGGTTTGGCTGAAATAGTATTCTGGGTTCAAACTTATTTTCCCTTAACATTTTGCATCTGACATTTCTAATACTTGAGTCTGAATCTCAGTCTGATATGCATTTCTTTGAGATAATCTAGATTTTTTTTTGGAAGCATCTTAGATTTTTCTTTATTCTTGATGTTTTGATGCTTGGGGATAGTTTGTCTTGTGATGTGAATTAAGAATTTTATCTTGCAGTCCTCCCTGGTGGGTGCAGTGGGTTGGAGCGCTGCACTTTGAAGCTAACCCAGGCTGGGGTAACTTTAATGTGAGTTCCATCCCTGCCCCAGAGTGATACACATGGCCAGCTTTATTGCTGCTCCCCTCAGCAGTGTACTTTGTAGATCTGCCTGTTCTGCTCCCCACTGTTTCTGGTGAATCCTCTTGCTGCTGCACCTCTGGCCTGTACCCCATTTCTGTATGCATAAATAAATAAAATCTTTTTTAAAAGTTTAAAATTTTTTCTTGCTTGGTACTCAGTGAATTTAAATCTTTTCCAGCTCTAAGAAATTCTTGGTCATTATTGCTGCCTCTTTGTTCTATTTTATCCCTCTGATTATTTCACTGCTCTGCATTCTGAGTGAATCAATGTAATCATCCAGTTTGCTACTACCTGGCTCTTCATCCAAATCTATGCTATTATTCAGTCATATTTTGAGTTTCTTCAAACACTGTTTTTATAGCCAAGATATCTAATTGATTATTTTTCATAGGTGAGATTTCCTTCAGCTCTCTTAGGATATTAACTAGATTAACATTAGTTTAAAAATTTATTTTCAGGACAATGTTAATTCTTTTCTAAAAATATAAGTCCATTACCTTGGTAGTCTTGTTAAATGTTGTATTATAATTTTCCTCACATGTTTGATCATTTTCTGCTGTGCACTCCAGTCTTTTGATTCAACTTGCTTTTTCCTCTGGCCATGTGATGATGGCTGACATTGTCCCTGCAGCTACCAATGTGTTCCCTTTCCCCAGAGAGGTCTCACAGTCTTGATCCATAGAGAATTCCCTTTTTGTTTTTAACATGACTGTGTATTTTTTTTTTATTTTTACATCATTTTGCACATTTTTTTTTTCATCTCGATTGTAATCCCCGCGGGTTTCCCATCACCAGATCACCCCTGTGCCACCACCCTAGTCCCATGCATTTCCCTCCCTCCCCCCCCCCCTTTTTGATCCCATTCCCCACTCCGCCCCCACAGAATGTCTCTGGTATATGGTTGTTCATTATTTTTGTTATTTTCTCGCCTGGTCCATTATACTCCTGCTATGAGTGAAACCATCCGGTATTTTTCTTTCTCTTTCTGGCTTATCTCACTAAGCATGATCTTTTCCAGCTCCATCCAAGTTGCTGCAAAAGACATGTGTTTCTCTTTTTTGGTTGCTGAGTAATATTCCATTGTATATATGTACCACATCTTTCTAATCCAGCATGACTGTGTATTTTTAATTGTAAAAAAAGTTCAAGCATTTCTGGCCCTCCCTAGTGGCGCAGCGAGTTAAAGCACTGCACTAAGAAGCTAAAGCCACTTCCGCATTAGTTCGATTCCCGCCTGCCGGCGGAGGTGACCACATGGCGAGGCAGACCTCTCCTGACCCGCCCGCTGCTCCCCTCAGCAGTGTACTTTGTCGATCTGCCTATTCTGCTTCCCGCTCTGTCTCTGGTGAATCCTCTCCTCATCTCTGGCCTGTACCCCAGTTCTGTACGAATAAATAAATAAATCTTCAAAAAAAATTAAAAAAAAAAAAAGTTCAAGCATTTCTGTGGGCTTCGTGTCGGGATGGGAAAATTAGCCTATGTTGACTAACATTGGAGACTGAATTGCTAATTTCTTTTAGTTCCCCCTCTAGGTGTTTATCTTCAGGAAAGAATCAGATATTTTATAAAGTGTGCTCTAGCATTATTTAAAACACTGGCAAATGGAAACTATCTAAATGTCCAATATGGAAGTTTCTTTACAGTAGTAATTTATAATTTATTAAAATTTAATTATTAAAATTCTTTAAAGGTTATTGACCAAAATACATTGTATTGTGACTTAAAAATCATACTATAGAAAAATGTTAATTACATACAAGACATTCAGAATGTTGTCAGTGAAAAATTATAAAAGTGATATTTACTAAATTCCAACTTTGTTATAATGTAGGAGTAATATTTTCATGTTGAGTTCTTTGTATGTATCAGGCACTACACTAAGTTACTCAGCCTTATCCTCACAACAACCCTTTGAAATAGAGTTAGCATTTTTGTCCTCATTGAAAAGTTCATAAAGTTTATATAAAATGGGGATAGTTTAATTCACAAATAAATGTGGTTGATTCTTAATTTTGCTAATTTGTACATTTTCCAATCAATATGTATTTATATTTCATGCTAGTGCTACTTTAAAAGTTAGAGCTGTTGTTACAGCAGTATCATTTTTACAATTTATTCTTTACAGAGATGTAACATTCTTTATTGTTTCCCTACAGAGTATTTCATTCATTCATGGATCAAAAGATGGCATTGGTTTTTATTTTTAAAGATTCTGTCAGTCATCTGGTACAACTATAAATATTCACCTGATGAAGATGGATGGACTTATCATTAATTTGGACTAGTGGTCAGTTCTAAAAGTTTCTTCAACCAGCACTTAAATATTCAGGTATCAAAGAATATTGGTTGTAGAATGGTATACATGATGTATTTTCTCTGAAGACTACAAATTTCTTAGAGACTTCAATTGATTCCAGGTATATTCTCCAATCAAAGTGATTCAGCTCCTTGATAAATTTAATTCTGAAGACTTTGATGTTTATAAACAACGCCAGAAGATGGGAGAAAAAAATGGTAGGGTTAAAAACCATTATTAAACTTTGTTTAAATGTTTATACACTATGTAGTGAAACTAAATTGTGGTAATTCCAAGGTTTTTCATTGCAAGTGGTTTCTAAATTAGAAGGAATTGTGTTTATTTTCATATAACCAACAATTTTTACTGTCTTTGTATATGTGTCTAATTCCAAGGTGATACTTAAATGTACTTTTCAAAAAAAATTTTTTTTAAGATTTATTTATTTCTGCTTACAGAACTGGGGTACAGGCCAGAGGTATAGAGAATAAGAGGATTCACCAGAGACAGAGGGGAGCAAAATGGGCAGATTGAATAAAATACACTGTTGAGGGGAGCAGTAGGAAGGTCAGCAGAGGTCTGCCACTCCTTGTGGCAGGGATTAAACTCCCTGTCCAGGGATTAAACTCCTGTAGTGGTGGCTTCAGAGAGCTTCATGGTGCTGTGTTTTAATCCATTGCACCACTAGGAGAGCCCTCAAAATACATTTTTTAGGAAAGTTTTCACAGAAAAAAATTGACAGGGTAGCACAAAGACTTCCCATAGCCCCCCCCACTATAATTAACATCTTATGTTTGGTACATTTACCACAATTAGTGAATTATTGTTATTGTTTTTAAGATTTATTTTATTTATGCATACAGGAGCTGGAGTTTGGGCCAGAGGTGTGGGTGGTAAAGGATTCACCAGAGACAGTGGGGAGCAGAACAGGTGGACTGACTGAAATACATCGCTGAGGGGAGCCACAGGCAAGACAGGAGAAGTCTTTTGGCTCCATGTTGGTCAGTTCCCTGGCCAGGAATCAAACTCATGCTGCAGTGGCTGCTGATAGCTTTATAGTTCTGTCTTTAATCCCTGAGCCAACAGGGAGGCCCACATCAGTGTGGCTGATTTTCATCTTATTTTTATAGAACTTTCTTGTTTTCTGGTACTAGAAGATGTTTAAACTAGAATCCATAGTTTATTCATATTTCCTTAGTTTTCACGTTATGTCTTCTGTTTCATCATGTCTTCCAAGATACCACTTTATATTTACTTGTTGTATCTCTTTAGGGCCCTTTTGGATGTGGCAGCTTCTCAGGCTGCCCTCTTTTGGTTATTGTAGGTCTCTGTAGTATTCTGTAGAATGCCTTTTGTTGAAATTATTGACTGATTTTTATTTTTTTGTCCTTATATAATCCTGGAATTAGGACGTATGAGAGGAAGACCATAGAGGGTTTTTTTTTTTTTTAATTACATCATAATGGAGAGTGCACATGTTATCAACATGATTTCTAATTGAACTTGATCATATGGAGCTGACAGTGTTATCTAGTTTCTTTGCTGTAAATTATTCCCTCCCCCCTTCCCCCATCCTTCTTTATTCTACTCCATGACAGAAAATCACTGTGTAGAGCCCATACATAAGAAGTGAGAAATTGTGACCCCCCTGTTTGTGAAAATAATATCTACAATATTATTTGAAATTGTTCTGCAAGGGAGATTTATCTCTTTTCCCCCACTTATTTATGTCATCATTTTTATCTTTATGGACTCATTGATACTGATTTTATACTTTGGGTTATAATTCAGTAATATTTTTATTTACTTACATTGTTCCAGGATTGGCCATTGGGACCAATTTGAGTTGGCTCATGATGTGCCCCTACAGTGTGGCTAATTTTCATCTTATTTTTATAGAATTTTCTTGTCTTCTGGTACTACAAGATGTTACAAGTGACATGTGTCCTGCTATAGTCCCAGAATCAGTTGTTTCTTGAAGGTCCTGATTCCTTTTATTGAAAAATGGATTAGAAACCAAGGTCTGGGCCAACGTCACTGGGATGCCTTTGCTTATAGGCCCTCTCAGCTCATGTAGCTAGGAAATATATATGTATATGCTAACCTTTATATAACCATACTTAGAATTTATTTGTGTAACCATCTATATTAAACGAAACATGAGTTCATATTGAAGTTTCCAATTCTAATCATTTACATGGATCTAGCCTACTGTCCTAGTTTATCTGTGAACTCCCACTCCAACACTGAAATGTGACTGTCTACATCTATTATTATTTTATTGCTGAATCCCATTATATGTATAGTAGTACAAGATGGAAAACTACAATATTTATGCATTTTATTTTGCCCTTAGTATTATAGATTCTGCTTATTTCCAAAGTTATTTACATTAGCACCTTTCCAACCCAGCCCTTCAGAGAGGTTGTGTGTACATTTGTAATACTATTAAATTCTTTGTCATACATGGCTTACATTCTTTCCTGGGATCCCTGACCTCTAAAATGATATTTTAAAATTTGCTTATATTAAGGTTCACTCTTTTCTTTAAAGTGCTTTGGGTTTGAAAAATGTCTAATGTCAGGTGTATAGCAATAGTATACAGAACAATAGCCATACCCTTTAACACAGTTGTAATATATGGATGGTTACACAGATCATAGTACTGATTTCAATGGAGTGTTGTTTAGGTTGTTATCAAACTAATTTGGTCTTAGAATTAATTTATACTCTTAAAGGTATCTAATCTATACTCTTAAATGTCTTAACAGAATTTATTTATATGGATACTATCTGTTCACATTAACTGTATTAGAAATTGAACTAAGAACTCAAGTTTCAAAATGTTAATTGGCTCTTTTTTTTTTTTTTTGATTTATTTATTTATTTGTGCATACAGAACTGGGGTATAGGTCAGAGGCTCAGGGGC
>NW_004567111.1:53044125-53061922 GCF_000260355.1 Condylura cristata | reverse complement strand
GGGCAAGAGGATTCACCAGAGACAGAGTAGGGAACAGAACAGGCAGATTGACAAAGTACACTGAGGGGAGCAGCAAGCGGGTAAGAAGAGGTCTGCCATGCCCTGTGGGTCAGCTCCCTGGCTGGGAATTGAACTCATGTCACAGTGGCTTTGGAGAGCTTCATAATGCAGTGCTTTAACCTGTTGTGCCACGAGAGAAAGCCCGAAATCACTTTTGTTAAAATAAAAAATTAGAACATTTTGCATTTTACAAATTAACAGTTGGTTTAATAGAAATAAGTTCTATTTAATAGAAATACCTGCTTTCATATTCAATCTACTGTCATGTTGCTTTGGTTGAAATGTGCAAAGAAAATGAAGCTTCACACAAACAAGCAGTTAGAAGGGGAAAGAATATTTTAAGAGCCTTTCAGATAATTATGGATATTTTTCTTTGCTACAATTATAGAGCTTAACAAGTAGTCATTCCTTCATGATTCATTACAGTATAGATTCTGAATTCAACACCAGTGAGTTTTTTTACACTTTTCATTAAGGTCTACTGATCTGTCTTAAACTTTGGGTCTTTTACTTATGTGTGATTTAATAACATACTTTGGCCACCTAGCAGATATCAGTTCAAAGAATTGTGTAGATTTTCTAAGTGTGACACATTTTGTCATACATTAATTAAGTTGTTAATATTGCTACCAATCTTATCAAAAGTGGCAGGTGCAGGGTTTTCATATTTATAATTTTTACTGTATCTTGAATTTTATCAACAAATGCTATCAGTTTTGCTCTTCAAATGATAAACGTACTTGATTGATAGTCGAGAAAATGTTTGACTGACAGCCAAGACCTGAAAGCCTATAATTTTTATTGATGGGTCTTTCAATAAAAAAACTTTTCTATTTTAAAAAAGTAGCTACTTTAGCTTATAATTCATTAGTACTTTACCTTGAGACAGCCATTGTGTCATGTTAATTTATATTGCTTTATCAAGGACTTTTTTTTTTTTTCAATTTTTATTTTTGCATAGAACTGGGGTGTAGGCCAGATGGGCAAGAGTGAGAGGATACACCAGAGACAGAGTGGAGAGCAGAACATTCTGATTTGCTGAAATACACTGTTAATGGCAACAGTGGGCAATACAGGAGAGGTCTGCTGCATTATGTATGGGTTAGTTCCCTGGCTGGGGATCAAATTCAGGCTCTAATGATGATAGCACTGAGATTTACCCCGTTGGCCACAAGGGAGGCTCCTATCAAAGACATTGTTAGGTGAAAATGATGGTGAAGAATACCATACCACCTATGTTTTTTACTCACCTCTGCCATTATATCATCCGTTAATATGGGGAAAAAAGACAGTATCTTAGCGTTGTTGTCAAAATAGTTGGACTTAATGTATCCTCTGAAAGGATGTGGCCCTCTCCCAGGTGTTGTTAGAACACACTTTACTGATCACAGGCCTAAAGGTGTTGTAGAGATTCTCTAGGCCAAAATCTGAAGTTTCACTGGGAAGTGGAGAAGGGGGGAAGAGATTTTTTTATATATGTATATTTTTATATCTTTTTTTTTTGTACAGTGTTTGATTTCTCCTCTCAGTTGTATGCATAAAATTCTACCATTAAGACACTGAACCATTACCATAGATTCTTGTGCTCTTCCCTCCCATTTTGATCCCTTTCCTTTACCCTCCCCTGATGAATGTCTCCAATTTATAGTTTGACAGCTAGCTTTGTCTTTTTTCCCCCTGATTCCTTGCATGGTTTCTTTGTGCTCCTCTTATAAATGATACCACCTGATATTTTTCTTTTTCCTTCAACTTAGTTGTTTTTCCTTCTGACTTAGCCTTCTAGCTGAGAATGATGTAAGTTTGTCTTTTTGATTGCTGAGTAGTATTCCATTGTGTGTGTGTGTGTGTGTGTGTGTGTGTATGTGCGCGCGCGTAGATAGATAGATAGATATTTAGATTTATTTATGCTTACAAAACTGGGGTACAGGCCAGACGTATGGTGGGTGAGAGAATTCACCAGAGACAAATTGAGGAGCAGAACAGGCAGAATGACAAAGTACACTGCGGAGGGGAAACAGCAGGTGGGTCAGGAGACGTCTGCCACCCCATGTGGGTCAGCTCCATCGCCAGGGATCAAACTCCTGCTACAGTGGCTTTGGAGAGCTTCATAATGTGGTGCTTTAACCCGTTGCGCCACCAGAGAGAGCCCTCCGGGGTGTATATAAACCACATCTTCTTGAGCTAGCTATCTGTTTTGGGGCATTTAAGTTGTATCCATATTTTAGCTATTGTAAATAGTGTTACAGTGAACTTAGGAGTGCAAACATCCTTTTGAATTTGTTTTTGTGTCCTTTGGGTAGATTCCTAGGAGTGGAATTGCTGGGTCATATGGTAAATCTACTTTTAGTAATTTGAGGGTTTTCTGGATGTCTTTCTGTGGTGACAGTTTACATTCAGTTTACATTCCCACTAGCAGTGTAAAAAGGTTCCTTTTTTTTTTTTTTAAAGATTTATTTATTTGTGCATACAGAACTGGGGTACAGGCCAGAGGCTCAGGGGCGGTGAGAAGCTTCACCATAGGCAGAGTGGGGAGCAGAACAGGCAGATCAATGAAGTATGCTGCTGAGAGGAGCAGTGGGCGGGTCAGGAGAGGTCTGCCACACCATGTGGAAGTGGCTTTAGCTTGTCAGTGCTGTGCTTTAACCCGCTGCACCACCAGGGAGGGCCAAAAAAGGTTCCTTTTTTAAAAAAAAAAAAAGATTTATTTATGCATACAAGAACTGGCTAGATATGCAGGGGTTGGTTCACCAGAAACAGAGTAGGAAGCAGAAGAGGCAGAATGATGAAGTACATTGCCGAGGGGAGTAGCAGGCAAGGCAGAAATCTGCCATGCCATGTGGGTCACCTTCCTGGCTAGGGATCAGACTTGTGCTTCAATGTCTGCAGATAGCTTCATAGTGCTGCACTTTAACCCATTGCACCACCAGGGAGGGCCCTAAAAGGGTTTCTTTTTGTCACCATTTGTTGTTAGTTTTTTAATGTGGGCCATTCTTATTGATGTGGGGTGATAGCATTGTGGTTTTGATTTGCAATGTCCTGATTATAACTGATGTTGAACATTTTTTCATGTGCCTCTTGGCCATCTGCATTTCTTCTTTGGAAAAGTGTTTAGCTCTGCTACATCTTGGTTATTGTCTCTTGTTCTATTGAAGCTTTTTAATTTTTTTTTTTGTGTGTGGAATGAGTCTGTAGAGTGTTTTGTCTATGGTTTCTTCTATGTATTGTATGGTTTCAGGTATTACATTCAGGTGTTTAATCCATTTTGAGTTGATTTCTGTGTATGGTGTGAGGTAGTAATCTAGTTTTATTCTTTTTCATCCAACAGTCCAGTTTTCTTGCCACCATTTATTGAAGACACCGTCCTTGTTGCAGTACATATTCTTTGTTACCTTGTCATAGATTAGTGATCAATATATGTGTGGCTTTATATCTGGGTTTTCAGCTTGGTCTGTGTGTCTGTTTTTATTCCAGTACCATACTGCTTTAATCATTATATCTTTGTAGTATAGTTTGAAGCCTGGGCGTGTTAAGACCTCCAATTTTTTTTTTGTTTTTCTAGTCAGGAGCACTTTGGCTAGTCAAGTTTTTTGTGGTTCCATATTTATTTCATCAACATGTGTTCTATTTCTTTGAAGAGTGCCATTAAGATTTTTATTGGAATTGCATTGAATCAATAAATTGCTGTAGATAGAATGGCCATTTTGATAATGTTAGTTCTGCCATTCCATGAGTAGGGACTATCTTTCCATTTCTTCACATCTTCTATTTCTTCTTTCTTTTTATCATATCTTCTGTTTCTTTTAGCAATGTTTTGTAGTTTTCTTTGTATAGGTCATTCACCTCCTTTGTCAGTTTTACTCCGATGTATTTAATTTTTTTTTTTAACTATAATTGTGAGTGGAATGGTTTTCTTGATTTCTTCAGATAATATATTTTGTGTTTAGGAAAGCTACTGATTTTTGTGTGTTGATTTTGTGTCCTGTTACTTTACTAAACTGGTTTATTGTTTTGATTGGTTTTTCTGTGGAATTTTTGTGGTTCTCTCTATATGTTAACATATTGTCCACAAATAGTGGTGACTTTACTTCTTCCTTCCCTATTTGGATTCCTTGTATGTTTTCAACTTGCCTAACTGCTTTAGCTAGGACTGCCTGGTGTTATAATTTTATACTGCTATCATCAGTGTATTTGGTAAGTACTTCATAAGTATTCATCTAATAAATGAATTCATATCAGTGTGATTCATGAACATTACCTGTTTACAAAGACAATATCACAGCTAAGATTGGAAATATGTAACTATGTAATTTGTCTTTACAAGCTATTATACCTCTTGCTTTATCAATAAATTCTTGCAATAGTCATTTGCAAGTTTGGCAGACAATAAAGTTAGCAAATGATGTTCTTAATTCCAGGAGGCAAGTAGCTGTAATACTAGTACATACCAATTTAATTTTCAATACAATTACCTTCTTCTGTATAACTTACAAGGATCTGCTTATGAAATCTACAGAATTATTTGCTGTTGTATATTATAAATCGTGATTGTATATACAATACAAAAGAAATGAGCGGGAAACAAATTATATATATTATCATAACAATCTATACTATGTATAGATGAAATAAATGACACTCAAATGTTTCCCCTTAAGATATTTAGTCTATACTCAAAAAGTTACTAACTGAATCTATTAATTTCGCTTATATGTTACCACTTTCTCACTGTTAACTGTGGTTGAAAGTTTCCATAGCAAAAAGACAGAAAAATGAGGGAAAACATACAGAACAAGAGTCATTTAGATATGAAAGTTAAGCCAAATAGTATGAGACAATAAAGATTATAAAGTACAAGATAAGGTTATAAGGAAAAGATACTTAATACTCAACAAATAAATATTAATTTTTTAGTTACATTCATTTATTATATAGCAGATTTAGTATTTTCTGATTGACTTGATTAACTTGTATCTTAACTCTTAAACCATTGTAAAACTAACATTACTCTGCTTTTCAAATAATTTATTTTAAGTATGTGCTATTAAATAATGTGATATCACATTTTGTCATTAAGTTTTAAATGATAGTCACTGAAAAACAGAAAATATGTTAAGTCCTGTTTACTGTCTTTCAGCATCACTCCTGATTTTCTCAGACCAGAGAGAATTATATATTATTCTACAAGATTATAATGTTGATAAAAGCTATTTCTAAATGCTTTTTAGAATCCTCCCAAATAAATGTTTACCTCAGATAAAGATAATTCCTTGGTATGGAATATTGAAACTGCTCTCCTTGAAAAGAATCAGGCGCTTTTACAGATAGTTTTTCTTGAAAGCAATGATTTTGTTGTCCATCGTTCTGAAAACCTGGTTTTATAGATTCTGAAAAACCCTGATTTCCCCACTTACTTAAGTGATCTCTAAAATTGCACAAAGATTAAATCCTTTTGTCTAACACTGTATTGCCTGTTAAATTGCACACCAATGATTTTTTGCTATTACATGCTTTTTCATACAACTCTGTAAATAGATTGAGGCTGTTACTGTATAGATAAGGTTACATAGCTGTAAGTGGCGGTGCTGGGATTCAAACCCTAATACTTTTGAACTCCAAAGCCCAAATTGTTAATCTTTGCTCCTGTTCTTTCATTGACTGCTGAGATGCTATTCTTGGGTTTTCTTCCCACCTGTTTTCTCTGTCTGAATCTCCATGATTCCATTTCCTTGTACTCACCCCCCCCCCTTTAATTTTGATGTTTCACAGAAGATCCTCTTCTCATCTATATATCCTTCTAATCACATGTTCTCTGTTGTTTCAGCCAACACTTGTGTGAAATCAAATCATAATTTGTCTGTCTGCACTTGGTCTTACTCTGGAACCTGTGTTTCCAGTTTACTTTTCCCTAATATTTCTCAGTTGTCCCTTTATTTTTATTCTCTATGTCAAGGAATACCATTACTGTACACATTGTTGCCTGAGTTAGACGCTTAGAAATCGTTGACTCCTCCCTCTTCCCACTGCCACCTGAGTCACCTAAAAAGCAGTCTCATCACATCAAATGATTAAACCACATAAGTGACTCCTTAAAGCTTCTATATAAAAGTGAAATTATGTAGCGTGCCACACAGATCCCTCCTGTGTCATGGCATCCCTACCTTTAAAGTAACTTTTTAGTCTTCTCACATTGTATTTGTTTCAAATATTGAAAATTTATCTGAGCTCTGTATCGGGAAATTAAATGTAGGCTTAGTTTTGTGTAACGTACATCTGGTTAGAGCGTTAACAAGGGAACAATATCCCTACTGAGAATGCTATGGTAGCAACATCCCTAATTGGCCAGAAATCCCCTTTGGGTTACAGTAACTTTGCCTGGGAGAGTTGGGACAGGTGTGATCCTCTGGATTCTCACTGTTGCCAAACTCTGCAGATCTTGGTTAAATTTATTAGAGAAAAGGTATTTTTTTATAAACTCATTGAGCACTCTGTTTGTTAATTCAGGGACTTTCTAAATTTCAGCCAGTATCCCTCTTTAGCTTTAGGCACTTTTTTATTGCATTTTTAACATTCTGTAAATATTTGTGATTTAAAATTTTTTTTTACATTTAAACATGCTGTGTGGAAATTGACTTGCCTGTTTATTGTAATTGCCTTGGTGTTTTCAGTTCAGAAATAATTATTTCTCCAGGAAATTTATGATTAAGGGCCTGCTGAGTGTCTGAATTGTTGGTTCATCTATATAACTTTGTGAAAACTTTATAAACACTTTGCTTCGTGTAATTATTACAAAATCAATCTAAAATACATTTTTAAAAGCATTTATTTGGGCATTTAGTTTTTTCAACAATTGTTTCATTATGAAACCATCTGCATTCATACCTGATGGAAGTTATAACCCTGAAGTTTTTTAAATGCGTGTGCCTACATATATGCCCTTTGTCATTCTAAAATGAAATCTTTATTGTGTTTGCTAGTGAAGAGATAGTCTTGCTGAAACTTTCAACATATTTTTTAAATTAGCAGAAATAAGTGTGGCACATCATGCTCTTTGTTTCTGTTTTTGTGAAGAAAAATCATCTTCTCCCCCCTACCTCCAAGGAAAGTGATAGACCTATTAAATCTAGATTTTATTTAGAAACTTAGCAGATTTTCCATACCGTGTTCCTGTTTATTTCTATTTAGCTCTTAGACTATTCACTTAATTTTATCTTAGGTGATGCAAAAACTTTTTGGGCGGAGCTGGAAGATGATGGAAAAGTAGATTTCATATTTGAACAAGTGCAAAATGTGCTACAATCACTGAAACAAAAGATCAAAGATGGATCTGCCACAAATAAAGGTATGAATCTATAAAATCTTCCAGTGGCTAAACATTATCCACCATCAACACAGTGTATTCTATTTCCAGTTGTTTATTTTAAAAGTCAAATAATTTGTTTCCTAAGAATCTGTCATCTGGTTGGTTGCAAAACAAGATTTTTATATGAAAACTTCCTTCATTCCATAAGGACATATGTTTTCTTTTTTGATTTAAATTGGACATGATTGTCAAGCAAAATTTCCTATAGACTATTACTTATTTTCCCCTAGATTACTTTTAATTTATTTTTTAAAATATTTATTCATACATGAACTGGGGTACAAGCCAGAGATGCAGGGTTGAGGGGAAGGTGAGCGGATTCACGAAAGACAGAGTGGGCAGCAGAACAGGCAGATCTACTGATATACACTGCTGAGGGGAGCTGCTTTTGAGACAGGAGAGGTCTGCCACACCATGTGGCTTACCTCCCTGGCCAGGGATCAAACTTGTGCTGCAGTGGCTGAGGGTAGCTTCATAATGCTGTTCCTTTTATGCCACCAAGAAGGTACTTTTAATACTTTTTGAATCTTTGAATCTTCTTTTGAAGATCTTAGTCTGTGATACACTTGTCCAAAAATTTAGTACTCCTTTTAAGATATATCTAGATTTGAATCCATTCCACTCCTCACTGAATGACATGGAATAAATAGCTTAATCTCTTAGTCTCAGTTTCTTTGTCTCATGCAGATGATCTAATGAATCTTTCAAAGAAATTGTAGAGGTTAAATGAGATAAAGTATGTAAATTTTTAGCACAGTAGCTGGCACTGTGAATAAAGGTAATGCTTCTCTAGATTGTTTTCATTCTTTATTTTTTTTCCTTAACAGAATATATTCAAGCAATGATTCTAGTGAATGAAGCAGCTATAAGTAACAATTCAACACTGATAAAGGGTATGTACCTTTTTAATTCCAATCTAGAGTGTTCTCTGGTATTTTCTTGATTCATATCAGGCTAGGGTTGATTATGTCAGGTTTAACTGAAAGTAGTTTCAAATAAATGTTAAATCTATAAGTTATTATATCAGTTTCTCAGTTAAATGAAAAATACTAGCCATCCAGACATAAGAAATGCAACTCTACTAAAATCTCCTCAGGAAAGAATGAGCAATCTGTCTTTTTTGAAAAACCATCTAAGAAGTACAGATAGAATTCTGAGACTCCATACTACTGTAAACCTGCTTTCATAAAGAAGAAGATAATCTGATGAAAAGTATTTTAATTTCCACATTTTTATTAGATAATGAAGTCTTCCAGCTATAAACAGATTGATTTTAGAAGGAACTGTTCAGAGAGGATACACCAGCACTAGAAAAAACAAAATTAAAAATCTGTCAGAATCACTACCCTATACATCTTAGTCTTTCACTAATTTGTTAACGTGTTAGGGAAATATATTTACTAGGTTTTAATTGATGGCGCTATAGCAAATTGTAATAATTTTAACAGTCATTACTTGGAGCAGTAAGGTTTTAATTTTCTGAAAATAAAGGTTAGCATTATTAGCCTATTTTAAAGAAAGCTTTTATTATCAAAGGTATTTTCAACTTCAGTAGCTAATGTATGTTTTTTTCAGTCAGCCTTTCATAGTACCCTTCAGTAGCATTTGGGATCATAGACCAATTTAGCAAAAGAGCCTTTTTAATGCAGGCAGTGGTTAAGAGGAACTAATTCTAAATGTTTTTGTTCTTTCTAAAACAATCTTACTTCCTATTGAAAAAAAAAAGTAGTAATTTCAGAAATAGAAATACTGAATTTTGATAAATATTTTAATATATATCATTTGAAATGTAATGTTTTGTCAAAATGTAAGTGAATGTCAGTGAAACAGCAGTGTTTATAAATAATTGGAGAGTTGTGTAACTGACACTGTTGGTAAATTCAAGCATTAATAACTTTCTAGTAGTAAAGTTTTGTATTAGTATTTACTTAAAAAGAATACTGAGAATGGAGAAAAAAAAAGGACTTGATTTTGAGGTCAAAATGAGCCATTCTAAATCCAGCCTGGACTCCCCATATACCACCTTTATTTCCTTTGCTTGTGTTTAAGTCTGTAAATATTTTCTGTGTCCCCAAAGGATTAGATAATGTTCGTTGGAAAGTAATTTATTTCATGTTTTTTATCAATCATTAGTAATTATTATTAACTGTTAATATTTCCTCAGTAATTAATTATAAGGTTGTTTTTCAGTGAATGTCCTAGCTGTGCTTGTATACATTTGTTTTATTCATAGTTATTAATATGAATTTATTGCACTGTGCCAAGAAATTAGCTGGGAAAAAGAAAAAATTATTAAATTTGTAATTTATAAAATTTATTTAATTTTGAATTAGCTACTATAGTTCTCATCAGTGTCAGATTTTGAACCTTTTTACCTTGAGAATTAAAAGAGGAATATTTGTTTTCCAGTTAACCAAGGAGTAGCCTAGAATTATAACTTATGTTATCCTTTTATTTTTTATAAGACCAGTCTTACTGAAGCACAAGGTAAGTGCAGAAAGATCCAGGTAAAGGAGAGATTAAAATTTACAAATGGAAAGACAAAAAGAGGTGCCCAAATACCCACGCTTCCCCCCCTCCCCCAAGCAGTAGAACAATCAGAAAACAAAGGCTATAGCAGCTTTTCATTTTGTAACCTCTTACAGAATCTTTAAGTGTTTCATTATTTTTTCATAAAATATAAGAGGAAGGAGGAATACTTAATGTTCACCTAATTCTGATGTCAGACCAAACTAAAGTTTTTGTAGTAGAAATCTCCTTTAAGTTGTTTATGGTATCCTACCTTGTTAATGTTTTTGAAAATAGTTATACCTTATTTTTTGGCTTAGTTGATATGTTTGCAGATTTAAGAGTTCCATATATTTCTTAACCAATAAAGATAGTATTTAAATAGAATAATGAATGATTTTTTACTTGGTGTACTTGTTACTCATGTTTTTTTTTTTTTTTTATGTAGATCATGTGTCTGTGGTCCAGAGTATACATGAAAACAAGTCAAATTCACTGCCCTCTGCATCATATAAAGACTGCTTTCCAGATGACTATATATATCTGTATGTATATATAAGTTAAATTTTTTTATGTTGACTCTTTTGCTCCCAGGTGAAGATTTACTCTTTCTAATTAATTGATATAAGAGTACATAGTATAGATTTTAAAAGGTTTTTTTTCCCATCACAAGCTTTAATAGCTATAAATTTTAGTATTTTATGTGGGGTTAAAGATTCATCAGTCTAGTTATAAGTCATTTATTTGTAACATTACTAGGTCATCAAGTCTTTTAGTAAAATTTAATCTTGTCTATTATTACAACACTGAATCTACTAAGTAGGTTACTTTTTTTAACTACAAAATTATTTTTCCTGTATTATTTCTTTTTATTTATTTATTTTTTAAAGATTTATTTATTTATATAGAACTGAGGTACAGGCCAGAAGTGCAAGGGCAGTGAGAGGCTTCTCCAGAGACAGAGTGGGGAGCAGAACATGCCGGCTGATGAAGTACACTGCTGAGGGAGCAGCATGTAGGTTAGGAGAGGTCTGCCATGCCATGTGGGTCATCTCCGGGGCTGGGGCTTGAACTCATGCTGAAGTGACTTTAGTTTCTCAGTGCTGTGCTTTAACCACTGTGCCTCCATGGAGGGCCCATATTTCCTTTTAAATAGAATATTGAGAGAAGTTAATAGTATTTCGTTCCGTGTCACTTTGGTTTATAAAATGCACAGTAGCTCTAAGTTTGTATAAGGAAGTTTCTGAAAATAGACAAACTTTTTCTTTTTGTATCACTGACTTTAGTAAAGATTCTGTCAATAACTGAATAAAAGGAAAAATGACACTTAGTCTTTATTTTTAGAAGGTAATGCCTGTACTAATCATTTGATCTAAGAATGCAAAGAATACATTTTAAAAGATTCTTTCCCATCAGAAGCTTTAATAAAAAGCTGTTAATTTTAGTGTTTTACATGTGTTTTACATAAGATTCATTAGCCCCAGAGTAGGTTATTTATTTGTTAATATCCCTAGCTAGGGAAAGTGTTTATGCTTAGGATAGGAAACAGAATTTTTTTTTTTTAAAGATTTATTTATTTGTGCATACAGAGCTGGGGTACAGGCCAGTGGCTCAGGGGCGGCGAGAGGCTTCACCAGAGACAGAGCAGAACAGGCAGATCTAGGAAGTACACTGCTGAGGGGAGCAGCGGGCGGGTCAGGAGAGGTCTGCCACGCCATGTGGTCACCTCCGGGGCAGGCGGGAATTGAACTCATGCGGAAGTGGCTTTAGCTTCTTAGGGCAGTGCTTTAACCCACTGCGCCACCAGAGAGGGCCAGGAAACAGAATTTAAAAAATAAAGTGTCCCTGGTAAGGAAGTTCTTAAATTGATTATCTTAATTGATTCCCCTTTTAGGTACATATTGTCAAGAAAAAAAATTTGTATTGAGCGTTTACAAGAGTTGCAGGGAGATAATCTCACATGATTTATATTTACAAATATTATAAATGTTAATTAATTTTAAGTCTAAGAGACTTATGAAACTTATTTTAAAAGGTCTTAGAGAAAACTTTTGTACTTCTAAAATTATTGAACCAATCATATAAGTAACTCAGAAAACATTTTTTCTGAAATTCTGAATTGATATATCGTTTAAGATTTGATTGCCTTTAAAACAAATTTAGTAATTTAAAATCACTAAAATAACATCATTTTCATATAAATTACCACCAAATAAAGTGTATTTCATCTTACATTTAAATACTGTATTTTTCAAAACTTGTTTTTAATTGAAGTACCATTGGTTTACATCATTCTTAATATTTTGCAAGTGTACATTCTCCCCTTCACTAGCATAATCTGTTGTGCTAGCTCCCTATCAGTTCTCACCCTTCCCAACAACCCCCCCCCACCACCATGACTCAGTTCCAGGGTCGGCTTTGAAAGGTTGTTTTAAAGTTTGTTTTGTTTCTCTATATTTCACATATAAGTGACACCAACTGATATTTGTCGTTCTTACTCTGGATTATTTCATTTAGCCTAATCCCTACCAGCCCCATCCATGTTGCTGCAAATGGCATACGTGTATTTTTCTTGATCACTGAGATAATTTCATTTTCCATATATACCACATCTTCTTAATTTGCTACCATGTTTCCATAGCTTGACCCTTGTAAATAGTGCTGAAATAAACATGGAAATACAGGTTTCCTTTTGAATGAGTGTTTTTATATTCTTTGGACAAAGAAGTGGAATTGCTAGGTTGTAAGATCAATCCATTTTTAATTTAAATTCCATAGGGATTGGACCAGTCTACATTTCTATCAACAATTCCTTTTTCTCCACTGCCTTTTCAGTGTTTCAGTGTTTCTGGTCTTTTTGATTTGGGCTATTCTTATTGGTATGAATGGTATCTCATTGTGATTTTAATTTGCATTTTTTTTATGATAAGTGATGAATATCTTTGCATATTCCTTTAGCCATCTGTATGTCTTTGGAGAAGTGCCTATTTAAGTTCCTCTGCTAATTGGGTTGGGTTATTTGTTTTATTTTTGTTGAGTTGTATGAGCTCTTTGTAAATCTTACCAGTCCCTTGTCAGATGGGTGGTATACAAATATTTCTCCTGTTCAATAGGATGTCTCTTTGTTTTAATTATAGTTTCTTTTGCTGTGCAGAAGTGTTTTAATTGATATAGTCCCAGTTGTTTATATTCTCTTTTGTTTTCTTTGCTGCTGTTCAAACATCACTGAAGCTTAAGTTGTGCAGTGTTTCCCTATATTTTCTTCTGTGTATTTTACAATTTCTGGCCTTACATTCACGTCTTTTCCGTGCATTCAAGTCTTTTATCCATTTAAAGTTGTGTGGCATAACATTTGTGTATGGCATGACATAAAAGCCTAGTTTTGTTCTTTTGTATACTAAATATGGTATTTTAAACCTAAATGAAAGAGTTAGTTTTTCCTGTTAAGCATCCCTTTGGTTTAAAGTTCATTATCTTAGCTTATCAGAATTTCCTTGCATTTTGAATCTTTCATTTTCTTTCCTTTATAGCTTTTTGTCATGTACAAAAATATTAAATAAACTTTCTAGTCTTTATTGTCATCGCTGACAATATTATTGGATAGGACAGGATCAAAGACAAACCTGACTACTCACCATTAGATAGCTTTTTTCATTGTTCTTCAGAAAGTACTGTTAACTGTGAATTGACTTATTCTACCATCATCCTAATTACATTTCTGTCACTCACAAGTTTGAGAAATCAATATTTGTTGCTATAGCATTCTATATCACTATGAAGCTTTATGAAACCTTATCCAAATGAAAATTATATTAATTTGTACTTTTCTCATCTAGTCTATATTTGAAATTCTAAGTTTTAAAAAAGGCATGTGCTTACAATGGAATGCTGTTCAACTCTAAAAAAGAACAAAATGTTGCCTTTTTAGCAATATAGAAGGAGCTCAAGGAATTATTTGAGTAACCCAAGTCAGAAATATACTAAAGATATTGTATGTTTTCATACTAGTGAGTAAAATAAGGAATCATAGCAAATAAGTTGACAAAACAAAATAATTAATGAACTGATATAAACAATGTGGTTTCTGTGATTAAGAAAGAGGAGGTGGAAATAATAGCCAAAGCAGTAAAATTTCAATAAAAGCTTCATGCTTGGTTGTTCTAGAAATTGTTTGAGATCAGTAAATTAAATAAGCTTTCTAGTCTTTATTATCGTAACTGAAAGCAGTATTGAACAGGACAAGATCAAAGACAAATCTGGCTAACTCACACTTAGATACCTCTATATTTCCTTTACTTTCTGATATGTCCTTTTTTCCCCTTTTTAAAAAAAAATGAGGCAGCTTTTTTCTCATTTCATATGTACTTGAGGTATTTCGAGTTTTACAAGACCATGAGATTTAATTTGTTTGAGCTTAAAATCTTAAACTAGCTAACATCCTTTTTTTTTTTGACTACCACGTATTTCAGTGTCTTTTCTTTTTTAGATCTTTGTCCAGTTTGGGAACAATATAAAGGCAAATTGTTTTGAGCTCTTCTCCATTATCAGTTAGCTTTGAGATACTTCTCTCATATGTTGACACCAGTATGTTACATTCATGATCATTCTCTTTTCCTTTTGCATTTACACTTTTTGAAAATCTGAGCTTCTCAGAGAATTATGTTGGTTTATCTCACTGTTCTTTCATCTCATTAGGATTACTTGTGATTGTGTAATCAGAAATTTATTTCCTGAACTTCAATTCTTGTGTTGTAATTCTACGCAGAAACTTTGCCTATGAGATCATACCTAACTTTGAGTTGAACTTTATATTTATAGGCTCTTTGTAGGTGAAGGAACATATTTAATTAGGCTTAAAATTTTCCTTTTTTGCAGTTAAGAATTCTAACACCACATTTTGTTCTTGACCAGAACTATGCTTAAATAATTCCTTTTGTATTTTCTCTACAGATCCTAAGTTTATTACTTGCTTTACTTTTAGTAGTTAAACCCCTAGGAGACCATAGATCTTAGAGGCAGACTGGCAAACTAAACTTAAATCATGTTCTTAACACACCTGAAAGATTTTACACTCTGTCAGTAGCAAAACTAAAGTGAAAAATTCTAGGTCTTTTGGGAAATTGATTTTCTGTATTTTATCCTTAAGTTGAACTGAGTTTCCCTCCATATAAGTGAACTATGACATAAGTGAATGCAAAATGAAATATTCTATTCGAATGGTAATTCTATTTACAAAGTTACCTACTTTTCTGATGTTAGGAAACCTTAATTTTTTCCCTTAGTCAGGTACTTTGGCTTGTCAGGTAAACACACCTTTTCAAGCCACCCTTAAATAGTGAAATTTATTAGAAATAGACAAGGCATTTAGTTTTGTAAAATATAAATGATGAAAGGGCCTTGCCCTGCTGCTAAAAGATAAGAATTTAAGCGGTCTGATGTTTCATATGACATGTACACAAATGTCCAAAAGGGATTGCTTTCAAATACACACATACATAATCATGTAGCTGTTCAAGAACATAAAATGTAACACAGCAGACTATAGGCACTAGAGTTGGAACTGGGAAGTCAGTACCGGAGGTCAGATACCATATTACTTAGCTGTGCTTCTCTCCATCTGTTATCAGTTGGTTCTTGTGTCCTCATAGCTAAATACTACGTAACCTGGTATATCACCTCACATATTTTTATATTTCGTAAAAATTCTTGAGTGAGATTATAAGTAACCCAGTATGAATACGTGAACCAACAGCTTTCAGTCTACTGAAATTCAAGTGGCCATTTTCAGAAGATGATCAAAGAAAGGACTGCACAGAAAACAGATCTGTCTGTAATAGTGTTTAAAAACACAGTGTACATTCTTTTGTTAAATGTGCACCGTCAGATGTCATGCAGAATAGAATGACTTTTACCTTGGACTTGCCAAAAGCTAGAAAATCAGTTGGCAGTCTCTGAAGCCATGTTCTGCCTTGGAGTTAAAGGTGTCTAATGATCCTGGCCCCATACAAATTATTCTCACAAATTATTCTCAGCCCCTGCCCCAAAACTGGCTAACATACACAGATAATACTAGATAACCATGCTTACGGACTTATAATCATACTTATCTACTTATCCTTTGTTTATCTCAAGTTTTTTTTTTTTTGGAGAATCAGTAAGTTGTTTACTTTTAGTAGTTAAACCCATAGTAAGTTTACAACACTATGCATAGGATAGGTTTTCTTTTTATTTCAGTAATGTGTCTACATATGTACAATCTTAGTCTCATAAAATGGGATTGAAATTAGCCTTCTTTACCCCTGAGATTTACAGTAAGTTGCTTTTCTTTTGCATGTACTTATGCTTCTTGTGTTCTAGCTCTTACATATAAAAACTTTGTTACCCAGTAACTTCAGTCTTATAGCTCTTAATTTTTATTAATGACCAGAAGAACACTTAACTTTTTTGAAATCCTAAATCTCAAAATACAGGTTTACTGGCATGTTTTCTGTCACAAATTTATTCTTCAGTAATTCTAATTGTATGTTGTTTCAGCATTGAGTAACTTAGAGTGTTTAGCTGCACATGAGAAATGTTGTGATCTGTAAATTACTTTACAAACATTAGTCATTATATAAGAACTACCTGAGTTAATCCCTTCATAACTGGAGAACTTTGTAAAATACAAATTTGTATTTCATATTCACCTTTCTCAAGAAAAACAAAGCTGGAATCAAAAGATCAGAGTTGAAGTAGGGCAAATCAATAATGATAGTTGGAAGAAAGAATGCCACAGAAACCACTCTGAAACAAAAAATTGAAAAAAAAAAATCAAGTCAAAAAATCCGATGTGTTGGTATATGAATTGATAGAGCCATCAAAAAATAGAATAAGCCCAGAAAATAGAATGTTTTTATGCATATGTAAGAACATTGAAGATGATTAAGTTTAGAGGTCAGAATTGCAAAAGAGGGACTCTCTTTTGAATAAATGACTGGAACAATAGAAAAATATTTGAAAACTTAAGCTACATTTTTGTAGTATATCAGAATGGATTCAACATGAAGTTGGACTTCTAAGCCATTAATTATAAAATTAAAAACATGAAAAAAAAAGAAAAATAATGAAAATTGTCTTTCCATTCATTATGTCTTTATTGAAAAAGTTATTTATGTTTTTTCTAAGTACTTAATTTTCTACCTAGAAAGTAAACTCCATGAGGTCACAGGACTCTCATCATTGTTTCCATAGCACCTGGCAGTATAGCAGGCACAATCTTTGAAGGAAGAAATCTTTGATGAATGAAGGAAGGAATCAGCAAACCCCTAGTGGGAAAATGGACAATGAATATGAATAGAGAATTCATCAAAGGAAAAAAAAAAAGATCAGTAGACATAAAATTATGCTTAAACTCCCTACTATGTAGAGAAAAACAAATTTAGGAGGTAATAAAATACTTTTTTTCATCTATCAAGTGAATTAAAAATTTAAAAATAAGATTCCATTAGAACAGCATTCATACATACTTGTTAATATAAATTGGTATAGCATTTTTGAAAAGCTTGATTAAAATGTGTGTACCTCAATATAGATGTAATCTCTAAATGTCATTTCTCATTAAAAGGAGCCATAGCCCTTGCACAGACTGGTGAGTGTGCAAAAAAGTAAGGAGCAAACTTGACAGACCTCCCAAGGAGCCAAAAATGGCACTGTGATTGAGTTAAATATTAAATATATTAAAAAAAAAAACAATAAAAACCCAATTGGTTCATAATGCCCTTTAAAAAGCCAGTTAAGGCCCTCCCTGGTGGCGCAGCGGGTTAAAGCACAGCACTGAGAATCTGAAGCCACTTCCGCATGAGTTCGATTCCCGCCTGCCCCGGAGGAGAC
>NW_004567111.1:53041849-53043965 GCF_000260355.1 Condylura cristata | reverse complement strand
AAAAAAAAAAAAAAAGCCAGTTAATATGGTGATGGTTCGCAGGTAACTTGGTGGAAATTTTATGGGGATTATAGCTGAGAGGAGAAATAAAACATAGCACAAAAATGAACATTGTTATATATCTATATATTTAAATCAGTCGTGTTGGTAGGTGCTAGACTTATTATCACATCATTCTGAGTACTGGTAGGTAAAGAAAAAATATTTATCCTGCTGTTACTGTATTATCCTGCTGTTAGTGTATTTCGGTATAACCCAAGAATTGGTGAGAAAATTTCTTTTTTTTTTTTTTAAGATTTATTCATTTACTTATGTATACAGAACTGGGGTACAGGTCAGAGGTGCAGGGGCAGTGAGAGGGCTCACCAGAGACAGTGGGGAGCAGAACAGGCCGACTGATGAAGTATACAGCTGAGGGGAGCCGGCAGTTCAGTAGAGGTCTGCTGTGCTATGTGGGTCACCTCCAGAGCGGGGATCAAATTCATGCTAAAGTGGCTTTAGCTTCGTAGTGCTGTGCCACCAGGGAGGGCCAAGAAAATTTCTTTTTAAAAAAGAATTCTAGACAGAAAATGCAGTTAAAATGATAGAATGAGAAGATGGTTATTTTTGCATTTCCATCAAACAATCAGTGGTCTTAAGCCAGGGCTCTAAAACTAACTGATGAGGACAGGTGTTTTATTTTAAACTTACAATATATTGAGAAGTGAAATTTTTGTAAAATGTAATAAAACATGGCAATTGCTGTAAAAACTTAAAAACTTTGCAAGTTTTTTATTTACTGCAAATTGATAGCAAACCATTGGGGATTGGGACCACTACCACTTGAATATTGGCCTAAACAGTGATCATGAGTGCATATCAAAACTGTTATATGAAAGATCCATGAGATTTAAAAGGGTGGATTTGACTAGACACACTGAAGCTTACTTATAACACTGCTATAAGTGAACAAACATTGTGTGTCTCCTTATGTAATACAATAGAATATTCATAGCACCAACTATGAAATCCCCACTCCCAAGCCAAAAATCAAATTTCAACTTAATCAGGTTTCTAGAAATTCCTGATGGCTTATAGTGATGAGCAGTGCACTTCGTCGATCTCCCTGTTCTGCTCCCCACTCTGTCTCTGGTGAATCCTCTCGCCCTCCGCACCTCTGGCCTGTGCCCCAGTTCTGTATGAATAAATAAAAAAGAAAAAAAAAGATTATGGGGTTTGGTTTTTGTTTGTATTTTCAAAGTCTGTTCAAGTAGATGTAATATCTGGAATTTGCTTTAGAATACTTTAGGGTGATCAAGGCCCCAGGGAGGAGAATAGATGAAAAAAATAGGAAATTGGTGATAATAACTTAAGCTTAGTAACACATATCAAAGATAAAACAAAACCAAACATTAAGAGGTAAAAGCACTTCGTTCATAACTATTGAAAGTAGGAGAAATTGCTGAGTTCCTCCTGAATTGTGATAAGGTGACAGGCATTTTAGATTGAGGAAGTAAAGAAGGAGGAAGAGAAGTGGCCCAAGTGAAAAATTGCAGAGCTGGTTAGTGTGAATGCCCATGAGTCCACCTCTGTGCTGTTGGCAATTAATGAAGTTAAGATTCTATTCTCCCACATAGACTAGAGGACAGAAGCCCTATCCTTCCTGGTACTTATTAACCTTTCAAAGGAATGACTTTCAGATTCTTGAGAAACTCCTCTTTTGTAGGAGAAACATGTCCATCTCAGAGAGACTGAGAACATATTGACAGGTATAAGCCTTTTTTACTAAATACTATAAGAAAGGATGATGAGAGGTTCATCTTAAGGTGTTGACAAGAAGAAACAGTAAATTGCCCTAGCAGCCTTCAACTTTAATTTGATGGTTACTTTATTGAGGGGCTGTGGTCCTAGAGATACAGCCTTATACCTTGATTATCACTGCAAACGTTTGGAAAGGTTTATTACTTGCCAGGAGTTCTTATAGTTAGTCTCACAAATACATAGGGACCCAATAGATCAGTCATTTTTTTTTTTTTAAGATTTATTTATTTGTGCATACAGAACTGGGGTACAGGCCAGAGGCTCAGGGGCGACGAGAGGCTTCACCAGAGACAGAGTGGGGAGCAGAACAGGCAGA
>NW_004567111.1:53018317-53041543 GCF_000260355.1 Condylura cristata | reverse complement strand
GTGAAAGAAGAAACCTCTCATGCCATCACCATAATCCCGTGCACTTCCCCCCTACTCCCCTGTTTTTGAGATCAGTCATTTTTTAATGAGAGAAATATACTCATGTGCCTTTGAATCTTTTATTAATAAAGTTAGCTTTTAAGGTAGATTCCTGTTGATTTAGTAATTCCTCTTAAAAGAATGTATCATAAGGTAGTAATCAAGAATATGGTTAAGGATTTATGTATGAGGATGTTCATCGAAGAAGTAACAGAATATTGGAAGCATATCCAACATTAAAAATTTGTAAGTAAGTTATAACACTAAATTATAGTATTAGATTGTCAGAAATCCAAAAGTATCTAAAGCCATTGATGGGTATAGCTCTACAACACAGGCTTTCTCATAAATTGCTGGAGGAGCTGACCCATGGAGACCAATTTGTCGAAACTGGTAGGTAATCTATGTACCCTGTGACTTTGCACTCCAGTTTCTGGGAATATTTTCTACAGGAACATCTTTACATGTATGAAGTTGTTATGCATAGGTTATGCATTCCATCATGACTTGTAAGTGCAAGAGATTGGAAATAGTTGAGGACTAGGTAAACTAGAATTTATGCAGAGATTCACTATATAGCTGGAGATCAGGAACATTGTATCTGCAATCAGTATAGTAGTGACTAGCTACCAGGGGCTATTTAAATCTGAATTGAAAAAAAAATGCAATTTAAAATTCAGTTCTTTGATTTTTCTAGCCACATTTTTAAAGTGAATTGAGGCTACCTACTTGGTAAATACAGCCAGAATACTTCCATCAATAAAAAATGTTGTATTGGACAGTGCTTCTTTGTATAGTGTGTATAAAAATACATTTAAGATGCTAGGTGGATTGAATTTATAGAAAAAAGTTTAGTTGATACAGCTATTGAAGAGTAGAAGCATAAAAGATTCTTGATGAATTATTTTTTAACTAGCCTTTACTGTTTTTGCAGGCAAACTTGAGCCAAGCATGCCTGAAATGTAACCTTCCTCAACTCATTGAATAGTGCATGAGCTAAATTCGCTGGGTGCTGTAGTAAAAAGTTAAAGCAGTAATCACATATTTTTTTTAAATTCTGAACTTAGGTAGTGGTAAATAAGAAAGGCATTTCATCTTTGTCCTTTTCCCTGGTACTTAGCTTCCAAAACCTTCAGAATCTCCTGAGAGATCTGAATGTCTTTAACGTACTAATGAGATAATGCTTGGTAAGGACTTCCAGTTTAGCTTTAGAAGGGGCTGGTGGCTTCATTAGGAATTCCGAATTTTTATTCCTGTCTCCCAACTTCCAGAGAGGGAAGAAGGAGTAGAGATTGAGGTAATCATCAGCAGCCAGTGATTGAAACAACAGTGCTTGTATAATGAAATCTCCATAAAAACCTCTCTAAATAGCAGATTTCCCGAAGCTTCCTGGATGGTAATTACATTATGGTATTGCCAGGGTGGTTTTTTTTTTTTTTTTTTAAAGATTTATTTATTTGTACATACAGAACCGGGGTACAGGCTAGAGGCTCAGGGGCGGTGAGAGGCCTCACCAGAGACAGAGCGGGGAGCAGAACAGGCAGACCGACGAAGCACACTGCTGAGGGGAGCAGCGGGTGGGTCAGGAGAGGTCTGCCACACCATGTGGTCACCTCCGGGGCAGGCGGGAATCGAACTCATGTGGAAGTGGCCTTAGCTTCTCAGTGCAGTGCTCTAACCCGCTACGCCACCAGGGAGGGCCTGCCAGGGTGGTTTTTATGGAGAGGATATGGAGCCTTGTCTTATGTCTCTTCCATTTGACTATTCTGAATTATTTTATTATAAGCTGGTAATAATAAAGTGCTTTCTGAGTTCTGTGATTTCATTTTAGAAAATTATCACACCAGGTCAGTCAAAAGTATGGGTGTCCTGACACCCGTGTGTGGCATCAGAGTGAGGCATCTTGTGGTACTGAGTCCTTTAATTTGTGTAATCTGACACTGATTCCAGGTAAACAGTATCAGAATTGTGTTGGACATTTGAGTTGAAAAATTGATGTCCTGATAAGGAAATAAAACTATGATACAACCCTTATAGTTGCAGTACACAATGAAATATTTATTTCAGAGTCTGGTATACTTTAATGTTGTCTAAGTATAATAACTAATTACCACCTTAATGTGCAGTGTTTTTTTTAAAAGGGGAATTTTACTATGTTTGAGATACTAATAATTAATTAATTAATTTTAAACAGATCTACAAAAAATAAGGAAGTCTCTCCTTTGGAAAATAAAGTTGCAGACTTTAGAGAGAAAGAATCATCTTTGAGTTTGCCTTACCAAAGTCATGACTGCTCTCGTGCCTGTCTGATGAAAATGCCATCAACTTTCAGAGGAGAAAACCCTCTGCAGCTACCAATCAAATGCCACTTCCAAAGAAGACATGCAAAGACAAATTCTCATTCTTCAGCGCTCCATGTGAGTTATAAAACTCCTTGTGGAAGGAGTCTACGAAACATGGAAGAAGTTTTTCGTTACCTGCTTGAGACAGAGTGTAACTTTTTGTTTACAGATAACTTTTCTTTCAATACCTATGTTCAGTTGACTCGGAATTATCCAAAGCAAGAAGATATTGTTTCTGATATGGATATTAGCAATGGAATGGAATCAGTACCTATTTCTTTCTGTAATGAAATTGACAATAGAAAGCTTCCACAGTTTAAGTACAGAAAGACTATGTGGCCACGAGCATATTACCTGAACAATTTTTCCAACATGTTTACTGATTCATGTGACTGTTCTGAGGGCTGTATAGACATGTGAGTAGAAAAACATTTCAAAAAATCTTCTGAATGTAGGGGAGCTTGTCAAGAAGTCCTTTGTATTAATTTGCCTGTCTTTTTAAAACTTGTTCACCAAGAATCTAAAATGGAAAGGTACTTCCTCTTATTATCAGTAGGAAACACTTTGCCAAAAATTGTAGTAATCTGAAAATAAGTTCTTCCAAAGATGAACATTTTCTTTGATATAGTACCATGATCATATAGTTCATGCCATGAAGTAGTACTAGACACTGTGATAAGTGTTTTATATACTTTCTGTTTGATGATCTTAAAACCCCATGGCACAGGTAATATTTCCTTGTTACAGGTGAGGAAGTCAAGAAGCCAATTAAATCTTTGGAAACCATTTAGTTTTATAGCATTTGTACATGTATTTGTAGGTAGTTATATAGAGCATCTCATTGGATTATATATATTTAGTATAAATTTGGCTACTTGTTCTAGGTAAGAGAAAACAAGTGAGAGAAGACATAGTTTTATATCATATGATTTTTGCCATCTGATCAGTTAGAGTGTAAGGTGATAGGCATATATTTGCTGCCTCCTCAATTTGGTTCAGTCCTTTAGGCCTGTGAAAGAAGAAACCTCTCACAGTGCCAAGGTTTATTCTGCCTAAAATTAAGTTTAGTTTTCGTAAGCATTGTCTCTAAATATAATCCAGCTACATCTGGCCAAGCCTAGTCTCTTTCAATACTGGAGAAAAAAAAAACAAAAACCAGCTTTTGGGTAATTTTTATGTTTTGGCCAGTTTATAGAATTTTTAAAAAAAGATTTATTTATGCATTACAGGAACTGGGGTACAGGCCAGAAGTGCTGGGCAGAAGGGAAGGTGGTGAGAGGATTCAGGAGAGACAGAGTGGGGAACAGAACAGGCAGATTAAAATACTCTGCTGAGGGGAGCAGTGGGCAAGATAGGAGAGGTCTGCTATGCCATGTGGGTCACCTCCCTGCCCAGGGATTGAACTCATACTGCAGTGGCTGTGGATACCTTCATAGTGCTGTGCTTTAACCCATTGTGCCACTATAGGGAGGGCCCTATAGAACTTTTTAAAGGATAGTTTTAATTATATGTTATTTTTGCCTTCAGACTATAGAAAATAATATTCATATAACATGTACCACTAGTATACATCCATTGCATCTATTGGTTAAAAATAACATAATAGAAATTACAAAAGTAAGCAGAGGGCTTCAAGCCTACTGAGATCTGGGAATGGACTGTCTCCAGGTATTCTAATCCTTACAGAATAGAAATTAAACATGAATGGCAGAGGGTGGACACTGAGCTCTCCAGGGAACTAGAAACAGGTACCTGCACAAGACTCGTAGCAGGATCTGGAATTGTGTTAGCAATAGCCAGGTTTAGTGCTGTGAAAACCATAGGTCAGGCCTAGAGAAATGGGAAGCTAGTAATGAACAGCTACCAGGGGAACACATAGGAATAACCCCATGTATGATATGAATTTCACGGTAAGGATAATATAAGCAGTGTTAAGTCCCAACAATGGTAATATTCACAATTGAAGAATCAGAAGTAAACGTAGAATCTGATTGAAAGGACTTTACGTGTGTTTTAAGTGTCCAAAGAGATAAAACATAATAGCATCCATGAAATAAAAAGTGAATTATTAAAAGGGGAAAAAAGGCTTATATGAAAGAACTGTTAAAAATAAAACATAGGATCACTGATGGTGTAAAAGCACACTTGTAAAGGTTTGAATCTATAACTCCTAAAATAGAATTATGTAAACCAACTAACTCAAAAATAAGGGGGGGGGGAGAAATAGGGTCATTGAAGTTAAAAAAAAGGTAGATTAATTAGTGGGGTTGAGATAACTAGAAGAAAGAATTGGTAAAAAAAAAAATAAGAAAGAAAGAAACCTCCCAGAATTCAGAGAGAGGTAGATATGGGGAAAATAGGTTATAGATTAAAAAATACAAAGTATTAAATGAGAAATTCCAGCATACATCAGAGAAGAAAGGAGCAACAATAGAGGTAAAGTCAAGAATTTTTTAGAATTGAAGAAAAGCAGGAATCCTCACAGGCAAAAGTTTGTGTACCAACAACAGAAAATAACTTGTAAATCTAATTATATCATGATACAACTTAAAGAGTAACTCTCAAATGGTATTAGAAAAGAGAAAAACTAGAACTGATAATCTGCCTTTTAATCAGAAATAACAAAAAGTACATTAGCTGAAAATGCTAAAGGAAAATAAATGTTTTAACTAGATTTCTCTAGTTAAAACATTTTAACTAGGGGAGAGGCTGTTCAACCGATTACACAGCCATTGAATACTTGCATGTCTGTTTCTAGGACTAGTGCTTTTAAGCTTATCTAGAGCATTTACCAAAGTATAGGTTCTAGTGGGATATAAAACCATACGGCATGACAACAATCAGTTTTTAAATTAAGGTATAGAAGTTAGCCAAGTTCATCAAACACAGTAAGAGTAAAGTTTCATGCCACTGTTTCATTTTATACAAGAAACACATATAAAATAAATACATAGACCAGCGTGGATTTTGTGAGTTCAGACAACAATAAAACAAGTCACACAGTTTTCTTTTTCCTAATGCTTCTAAAGGTTATGTTTACACCACATTGTGATTTCTTAATGTATGATGTTTAAAAATTACTATACATATCTTAATTTACCAAGTACTTTGATACTCAAAAATTCTAACTATCATCTGAGTATTGAGTGAGTCTTAATCTTTTTACTGGTGGAGGGTCTTATCCTGATGTTGACAGCTGCTGACTGATGAGCATAGTGGTTACTAGAAGTTGGGATCACAGTGGCAATTTCTTAAAATAGATGATAGTGAAGTTTGCCACATTGAATTTAATTTAAACCAGAAGCTAAAAATGACTTAAGCATGCCAAAAGTTGAGATAGACCGAAAGCTAGGTCTCTTATGTCAGTTAGCCAAAGTTCTTGAAGGGAATTAAATGTGCTACTCCATACAAATAAGAAAAAGAAACAATCTTACCGTTGATAGGAAGAAAGCCTGAGTGGTCCCGATGGAAAAATCAAACCAGTCACAATTTTTCCTTAAATCAAAGCCTAATCCAGATTAGGACCCTAACTTTTAATTCTTTGAAGGCCTAGAGGTGAGGAAGTCACAGAAGGCAAGCTTGAAATAGCAGAGATTGTATCATGAGGTTTAAAGGAAGAATCAATGTCTACAACACAAAAGTACAAGGTGAGGCAGCCAGTGCTGAGGTATAGAAGTTACTTAAAATTATCTAGAAGATCTAGCTAAAGTAAGATGATAAGGTGGCTACACCAAACAAGATTTTCATTGTAGATGAAACAGTTCAGATTGGAAGAAAATACCATCTAGGACTTTTATTGCTAGAGAAAGCACTGCCTGGCTCCAAAGCTTCAGAGGACAGGCTGGCTCTTGTTAGAGGCTAATGCAGCTAGAGAATTTAAGGTGACGCCAATGCACCTAAAGTGTTCCAGAGACCCCTGATTCCTTAAAAATGATACCAAGTCTACTCTGCCTGTGCAAATGAAACAAAGTCTGGGGGACAGGACATCTGTTTACAACATGGTTTATTAAACATTGTAAGCCCATTGTTGAGGGAGTCAAGTTATGCAGAGATTTTGACTATGCGGGATTGGTGCCACTAACTCCCATGTTGTTCAACAGTTATATATCTAAATACTGTGGGAAAAGTTAAAAGGAATTGGTGGACTTCCCAGGTTAAGTCTCAACACTAGCACAGCTAATGCCTGAGTGCAACCCCTCGCTAGGGAGCTAACCCCTATAGGGCCCAGCAGACTTCTCCTGTCTCAACCGCTGCTGCCCTTAGCAGTGTGTGTCAGTAAATCTGCCTTTCTGCTCCCCACTCTGTCTCTGGTGAATCCTCTTACCCCCACACCTCTGGCAGGTTCTTTTATGCATAAATAAAAAATAAATATTTAAAAAGGGAAAGAAAAATATGATAGTATCCAGCATTAGTCTCTCCATTCTGTTTTCATAACATTGAAGGTAAGGATTTTTAAGTCATCTGTAGAACAGTGTATACCCTTCTGAGTTTAACACACATAAGCTTATTCATTTTAGGAGACTTAGGAGAATTTTCACAAACCTATTGAATAGGAAATGAAGTGATTTTGAAAGCTAAAGAAAACTCATATAGTTAAGTATTTAATGAACAGATAGAGGTATAGGGTAATTTATATGTAAACTTTTTTTAAAAAAAACGGTTATGCATACAGAACTGGGGTACAGGTCAGAGGTATAGGCAGGTGCAAGGATTCATCAGAGACAGAGCGGGGAACAGATCAGGCAGCTCAACAAAGTACACTGCTGACGGGAGCAGCGAGCAGGTCCGGAGAGATGTGCCTTGCCATGTGGATCACCTCCGGGGTGGGCATCAAACTCCACTAAAACCAGCTTCATAGTGCTGTACTTATTAACCCGTTGCACCACCAGGGAGGGCCCTATATGTATAAACTTTTAGTAAATATCTTTAAAGAGATCTGTTTAGGGGAATCCAGCTAGCTGTCTGAGCCAAATGACTGTTTTAAATAGTTATATTCTTTGCTATTTACACTTTTATTAAAATAATCTCTTGATTTTTTTTTTTTATTTTGACATTTCCAACCATTGCTTTTCTTTAGAACAAAATGTGCATGTCTTCAACTGACAGCAAGGAATGCCGAGGCTTGCCCTTTGTCAAGTAATAAAGTAATCACTGGATATAAATATAAAAGACTGCAGAGACAAATATCTACTGGGTAAGATACCTTGAGGATTTGTTGCAGGGTGTTTGTGTTTTTCAAGGTGGGTACTTTATTTTTGTGGTCTATAGTCTATCATGTTTTTAATTTCTTATACCAAAAATCTAAATTATGAAATTAAACCCAGCTCCTATATATTCTTAGACTCACAGAGCACACACTTGTATCATACTTCATGTACTGAACACTTGCCCACTAGAATGGGCACTCAAGTGGGATAGTGTAGGGATTACCCTATTTTGGGCAGCCATTTCTCCTCTGAGCAAAGATTATCCAAGAATTGGGATTTTCAACCTTTCCAGGTTATTAAAAAGTAAGCAGGAACCAAAAAAATTTTCTCCCTAGACCTTCTTCTAGACATTTCCTTCTTAGACATTCCTAGTCATCTTTTACTTTTATTAAACTAATTTAGGTTTATTAAGCCAATGTTCATTTACAACACTGTGTTTGAGAATAGGTTCATACCTCTACAAATGTATGCTATCACACTGTATCCATTACCCAAAATCCCAATACTCCTATACCATAGTCCACTGAGCCTCCCTGCCTTTGTTCCATCCTCCTTTCTGGTAACCTGAATCCTCCTTTCTGCAACCAGATTTCAAGGGTTTATTTCGCTTGTCTCCTTTGTTGTTTATATACCACACATACGTGAAATCTTCCAGTGTTTGTCATTCTCCTTCTGACTTACTTCACTTACCATTAATCCTCTCTAATTTCATCCATGTTGTCACAAATGGCAAAATTTCATCTTTTTTACTAGTCATTTTAAAAAAGCTAACATTTTACATGTGCCTGGAATTATCTCACATTGTAAATAAGACTCAATATTTACCAAACAACCCTATCATATAACTGCCTTTTTAAAAAATGGAAAATCAGAGTCCAGAGAGATTAAATAATTAATTCAAGGTTACAGCACTGGTAAATACGGGAACTATATGTAAACCCATGTAGTCTAGTATCCTTCACAGTCTGCTTTCTTTGGTAATTACTACTGAGGTAACAATATAAACTGCTTTTGCTTTTAAATTAAGATGTCTAATTTTCTCTTGCATCTTTTATTGGCAGCATTTATGAATGCAACTTCTTGTGCAAGTGTAATCGACAAATGTGTCAAAACCGAGTTGTCCAACATGGACCTCAAGTGAGGCTACAGGTGTTCAAAACTGAGAAGAAGGGATGGGGAGTACGATGTCTAGATGACATTGACAGAGGCACATTTATTTGCATTTATTCAGGTAAGCAAAGGTTTATTTTCAAATTACTCTCTCGTAAAACCTGTATTTCTGCATCCCAAGTTTACTAGTTAGGGCCATTGGGATCTTATACCAAGGATAAGAATAACAACATGGAAGAGCATTAGAGGAAGGCACATGATTGGGAAACTGCACTGAATGAATGAAGTAAATAAATGTCTTAGAGGGTACCAGGTGTTCTAGAAAAGAAAAACTCAAAGATAAAATTTGATTATTGTGTAAGGCACTTTTTGGGGGTCTGCATGGCTACAGATGCTTTGGGGTAAGGAAATAAAACTTTTTAAGTAGGAAAACTAAATATTGACTTGCTATGGTAAAGATTATCATTTAAAGACTATCTTTGTTCAATGTTTTAGGCTATTAGAATTTAACATGAATTTTTTTATTTATATGTATTTTTTACATCATTGTTCATTTTTACACAATGCATGCTTCTGTGCTTTCTCCTTCCAGGTGTATCCCCTCTAAAGTTCCCCCACCAATTTACCCGTGAACCATTACTAAAGACTTGTGTTCTTCTTTCCTCTTAAGTTAATTTTCTAATAAATACCTGTTTGTGATGAATGAGGCAGTCAAGTAACTCACTCCATTTTAGGGACTTGACTTGTGCATTCTTAGTGCATTGCTCATTCTTTTGGGTCCCAGCCTCCAGGCCAAACACATTAGTTATCTGTAGCCTTGTCTGTCTTGTCTGTTTACCTGAGTGTCTGGAAAAAGCCTCACTTTATTACAAGCACCATAAAATGAAAAAGACTAGAGAAATACAACTCTAGAATTAGTCTAGGGCAGTTACACTGGACTGAGTCTTTGCAGCTAGGCAGCGGGAATCAGCAATCCTTCTCTTCTAGAGTTCCAGTACAATAATTACCAGAATTGAGAATAGCCACATCTGAATTCCTGCCACATACCACTTACAAACACCTAGTAAACAACATACTTAGATGTTCATCTCATCTTTCTCAAAATACCACTTGGGTGAAAATTAGTTACTTTTAAAATGCTAAATGTTAATATAGCCAGTATCACTGTCTTTATCTGCAATGCTTAAAAATGCACTTAAAGTGTCTCTGATAGATAAGTTATCTATCCAATAGATAATTTTAACTTGGTAACTCTAATTTTGAGTTGCTTAGAAGAAAATGCATTAAATTTTCAAACAAAGAGTTTAAATGCTATAATAAGATTTAATACATGATCAATAAGTGCATGTTACCACCGGTTTAAATAAGTTACTTTGTAAGGTATATAGATTTTAGTAAACCATTTACTGTATTTGCCAGCTATAATTTTAAGATTAGAGTTCACCTTTCTTATTTTTAAAGTGCTTTCTGATCTGTATTTTTGTTTTATATTATTGAAACTAAGTCTTGTCTCTTTCATGTTACAACAAAGCAGGTAAATGTTTTCTTTAGATGACTTGGACGCCCAATGGTCATCCAATATGTTTCATATTTGTTCATATACTGACAAATATGAAATCTCATTTATCTTTTTTTATCATCTCTTGCAATAGATGTCTAAGATGAGTTGATGTGTTTATCTCCATTCTAGAAATAAGGTATAATTTCATGGGACTCTTTAATAATGGAACAGAATAGAAATTCCCCATTGTTGTTATTATCTTTTGTCTTTGTTAAACTTCTTTGTTTTTTTCTTTTAGGAAGATTACTAAGCAGATCTAACTCTGAGAAACCTAATGCTTTTGATGAAAACAGAAAAGAGAATATTACAAAAAATAATTTCTCAAAAAAGAGAAAAATAGAAATTGCAGATTGTGAGGTTGAAGTTATCCCATTAGAATTGAAAACATGTGCTAGAAGTGCTGAGACTGAGACGTGTTCATCTAAATTCAGCAATAATCCACAGAAGTCCATTATGTAAGTAAGATCTTAGAAACCAGTCAAGATTGATCTATGTAGATCAACAGTGGTTCTTTTTCTTTCTTACTTTCCTCCCCCACTCTTTATACTAGCATATATAAACTTACTTCACAGTTGTTAAGTTTAATAGTGTAGAAATCTGGGATATTTAAAATTTAAAAATCTAGCCAATATATTTCACTTCTGGAGGCTTACCTAACTTCATAATTTTAATCAGATTCTTATGGATGCCCTATTTTCATGTTGTTTTAATTTTCTATCCCCATTTTATTTGCAACATTGCATAGCTTTTTTTTTTTTTTTTCATTTCTTAACATGCTAGAAAGAACTGACTTTAAAATATTCTGTTTCCTTCTATTGAGGTTTAGATATAGATGTCTATTCTTGGATTAATTTCTATATTTCAAGGTCCAATAAAGAAAATTTTGTGATATGAGAAATAACTTTTTTTTTCCTTTTCAGAAAAATGAAATGTAACTCTGTGACAAGAATTCAATGTCATTCAGTCATTAGAAGTCCTAAAGCCAAGACAGTCATAATTCAGCCCAATGGAAAAAAGATGGTAAAAACTACAAAATGTATATGAGGCCCTTCTGAGAACATTAACCCTTCCTTCATCTTACTTTTACTTTGTTCATATTGTTTGTGTTACTTAACAATGTGTAGGATTGCTTTTTTTTGTTTTGAAATGGATCTGTTGTTGAAGTGTTAGGGTTATGTTCTGTTTACTTAGTGTCCTCCATACTAGTTTACATGCTCCCAACAGATACGTATTGGTCATGATCTGACAGTGTGTTCCAGTGAGATGGAGAGCTGTCCAGTTCAGTGAATTTGTAGGAAAAGCTAAAGTATTTAGGATAATGAGGTAATATTGTTAGATGTAGGAGAAAGAAGAGATGTAACCTAATGAAATGGTCATCCAGGAAGAAACATTTTACATAGTAGCCACTTTTCACCCCAAACTGAGAAATATAAACAGTTATAAAGTCTAACCTTAGAGCAAAAAAGGAACACAGCAAGAATGAACAGAGGCAGTCATAATAGTAATTCACAATAGGGCTTGTTGATGTAAACTAAAAACTCTACTCTGAGTAATATACCCTCTCACTATTAACATAGATGATACCTCATACCTCCTCACTATCACAGCATTATAAAGATTGGTCTATGGAATTACATAGGCCTGGAGTTGACCAACAACTCTGCTTTTTACTAGTTGGGTGATCTCTCCATGTCTACATTTCTTTATCTGTAAGACGAGGATAATAGTGTCTCTCCTTATTATATTAAGGATTAAATGAGATAGACATCAGAAACTTAGTGTAGCACAATGCTTGGCATCTAAGTATTTAGTAAATGTTGATTAAGTAATTGAATAATAATAGTAATAAGGGCCAACATTTACTAAGCAGATAATTGAGTGCCAAGCATTGTTGTAAGTTAAAAGTTATATTACCATTTAAAATGACTACACTGTCTGTAAAGGTTAACCTTTTCTGAAGTAGAAGTAGCATTTGTCTTTCCACAGCTTATAGTTGAATCCTAATTTACAATATGGTATCAGAATTAAGGGCTACAAACAGATGTATTTAAATTTTGAATTTTAATTCCTACAGAATGTTCTACCAAAAACACAGAGACCCACCATTCCAAAGATTCCTTATGATACCAATTTTAAGGCTTTTCAAAACTAATCTCATAGCTACAACATGTGAAGAGCAACACTTTATGAAAGAGGCCTAACTGTAGAATTCTTTTTCCTGAGCTAGAAAGTAAAGACATGTTCCTTGGTTTCTTTTAAGGGATTTGCTTCTGCAGAATCCGTCATCTCACAAAATAGTGATGAATGTAAACTAGCCCAAATATATCCAAAGTCTAAAGACAACGAAATGAAAGGTAGGTCTTCTTTCACTCCATGATTGCCTATTTCTTCTACCGTTTTGTCTCTTGCTCAATACTGTGTCTCCATTTTCTCAGACTTGTTAACAAACATGCTGCATTCATCACAAAAGTTATTGTTTGTCTAGATCAGAGGTTGCAAACTATGGTTTGTGGACCAAATCTCACCCCCCACCTGTTTATGTAAGTTCAATGATCTACGATGATTTTTACCATTCTAAATAACAAAAGAGAAAATTAATATTTTGTGACCTTTGAAAATTGCATGAAATTAAAATTTCATTATTCTTAAATAAAGTTTTGCTAGAACATGACCACATTAATTAATTTACAATTGCCTGTGCCTACTTCCATGTTACAATAACAGAGCTGAGCAGTCATGACAGAGACCATTTGGCCCAACAAAGTCAACAAGTATTCCTTATAGAGGTTTGCTGACTGCTGGTCTAGATGCTAACGTGACATAACGATAGGAGAGGGGTACATAGCCATGAGTCTTCAATGTCCACAGTGTTCTCCATGGCTTTGGAATTTTGTCCAAAACAGCCATTTCCTAACTCTTAATTTGAAACTCATTTATTCCATTTGATATGCATTCATACTTTTGAATACTGCCCACAAAATACTTACATTATTGGATAAGGAATATGATTAAGGAGTTTATCTTCCAAAGTATTATTTGTAAAACACATCATTCCCCTGTGTACTCTAGCCAACACTGCTGTAGAGGATGCCCAACAAAAAAGTAAAATTTGCTACACTGAGTGCTTGTCATTTGGTGGCACCTACTCTACCATAATAGTACAACCTCACAAAACTGGACATTGGTGTTTTTGCATTTCAGTATGTCCCTCAGTGGGGAGACATTGGCTAAGAGATGAACCCTTTTTGAAGAAATGACCAATGATTAGCCTCGAGGTTAATTGTATCTCCTTCACCAACTCCTCATCTGGTCTTAAAGAATAGAGGTTGAGGGGTGGGGGTAAGGTAGCTTCTTGACAAAAAATGACATTTATGTATTATAATTATTTCAGCATTATAGGGGAGGAAATTGTCTTTCCTCTGTTCATCTTAGGTATCTAGTTGGAAGATAGAGGTTTGATAGCAAAGTTCATATGTAGATTCTCTGGCCTACAGTCTGATAAAGGTCTTTCTTAGTAAATAGAGGAACATCTTTGTGAATTTTTGTCCTGTTTTTAGATAGGTAGAGGGAAGGTCGAGAAGTTTCTTTGAGTGCTGCTAATTTCCGTTAGCTCAAAATAATTCTGTTAAAGAAGCGTATTTTAGGAAGATTTTCATCACCATTTTAGGTTTGTGAACTGTAATAAGTACTATAGCTTGGGATTTTAGACATTTGCTATCACCTCATGGGGCAGCAGAGTTGGAGGAAGCATGGGATGAGGGAGAGATTAGTAAAACTCTGTGTGGAACAATGAGAAGCCTAGAGGGGCTGCACTGGAAGTAATGTGCAGCCCCATCCAAAGGCCTCGCCGCTGAGTGCACAGGTAGGGAATGCACTTGTGTGGGTGATGGGATCAGAGATGTAATCTAGTGTGGAGTGACTAAGGGCTCTTGCCTGGGTGCGCCATTATACCCGCCAGTCTAAACATATTATCTCTATTCTGATGCCTGCCTGCTGTTTTCAGCATTACTGGTTTTCCACATACTAGGATGTTTGCCCTTGATGAGAGGGCTTCTGCATGACTCTACACCTAGCTGACAAGCAGGCACTCTGGGCATCAAGACCATATTCCCAAGGAGGAGCTGAGGATTCTACAATTTGCATTGACTCTGCAGCATATATATAACAGATACTGCATATATACTGTTGTGACTCATAAGTAACCCATCACTAGATTATGAGTATATGTAGAAACAGTAGTAACAGTTATAATTAAATCAGTAGCATTTTGATTTTAGAGAAATGTAATTTCTGTGTTCCATTGAGATAGATGGCATACTTACTCCATTTGATAAGCATTCATACTTTGAATACTGCCCCCAAAGTAATTATATTATTAAATAAGGAATATGATTAAGAGTTCATCATTTTTAAAAGATGTTATTTATACATACAAGAACTGGGGTACATGCCAGAGATGTGGAGGTGGGGTGAGAGGATTTACCAGAGACAGTGGGGAACAGAACAGGCGGATTGACTGAAATACAGTGCTGAGGGGAGCAGTAGGCAGGACAGGAGAGGTCTGCTATACTGTGTGGGTCACCCCCCTGGCCAGGGATTGAAGTTGTGCTGCAGTGGCTGTGGACATCTTCATAGTGCTTTTAACCCATTGTGCCACCGGGGAGGGCCCAGGAGTTCATCTTCTAAAGTATTATTGTTTGTAAAAATATATTTGTTGAGTAGTTATCTAGCAAAAACACCAAATACTAATATGTACAAAACCCATAGCAATACAGCTGTTGCTATTGGAACTTACAGTGAGTGAATCCAACAGTCTTTTTAGACATTTCATTGGTATCTTAAAGGTATAGAAGGCTCCCTAAACACCCACTCTATTACAGCTGTTTATAATTTACTTAAATACAGATTCTGAAGGTAAGTCAGTTTGTGAGTAGAGATTAAATATAGTAATAGGCAGCAACATGAATATTCTTACAAAGGCATTATATGAGCAGAAGCAGACTTTGACGCCAGATGTTTCTTGGTTTGCTCTCAATTTCTCATTGTAATTGTGGGTCTGGTGAATATTTTAATATGTTAGAGCCTCAACGTTTTCATTTGTAAAATTAGAGCATTGTCTACCTTAACACATTGCAAGGACTTAAAGCAACTAGCATTTAATTAGTATTGTTAATCTCAGTGCTTTTGCTTAGTTAAGTATATTTCCTGACAATTCCTCCCAAAATGTTTATTAGAGGATACAAGCTCAAACCCAGTTGAAGATTCTGAAGACAATCTGCTGATTGAATCAGATGTGATAGATATAACTAAATGTAGAGAAAAAACTCCACCAGGGGGCAGATGTAATAACCAAGCAACAACATTGGATAATCTGAGTTTTAGAAAGGAGTTGGCAGTTCAAACACAAAAGCCCCAACAGGAAGTGTCTCCAGCATATCAGAACCAGCACGTCTTTTGTGATAAAGAGTTGCCAAGTGAAATCAAGAATACTTCATTTGATTGTCTAAAAAAATTCAATAAAGGGAATGTGTTTTTATTGGATGCCACAAAAGAAGGAAATGTGGGCCGCTTCCTTAATGTGAGTATATGGGCTGAGGTGTGCTTTTTTTTTTTAAGTGATTTAATAGTTTTGTGTACAAAACAGTGCATTTATCAGAGTGTTATGTTTTACTATTTTGCTCCCTTTTTAAAAAATTCCCAAGCCACAGTTATTTTTTATTTTTGTTTATGTGAATGCTTGGGATATATATAATGAGATACATTTTCATTTATAATGAGAAATGTTTATGATTCCTCTGATTATAAGGTTAACTGATGCTTACGACTACTGTTATCTTCATGATAAAAGAGGTAATTTATATTATTTGTCTTCTGTCCTGTGTTGGATAGAACTGGCATTACCTAAGTCTTTTCCATTAAACTTCTATAGTGCCACCTACCATAGTATGTGATTATCAAAAGATCTGTGGTTCCAGGAATCCTCTAGAAAAAAAAAAAAAAAAACAATTTTCAATGTCTTTATAGTCTTTGAAGAACTGGTAGTTTAGAAGTCCAGAACTACCTCATGGGAAGCTGAGCCATGCTCTGCTGCATGCCCCCTAATATGTGGGCTCTGCTTTGTCCTTGTTTATCATACCTGGAAGAGTGAAAGGAGACTTGGCAGGAGGACAAGAACTTTGATTCCCTCCAGACATCCTTTGGAAAAGACTACTGAAACAAACTCACCCTGGATGTGGCCTTAATTTTTCTCTTTGTATCAGAGCTCTTCATCCCTCTGGTAGAATTAACAGGATATGTTGCTTAGACTTTTCCCTAGGGAAAAGGGAAGGGAAGCTTACATGGCCTGTGATTCTTATATGTATCTCCCTTGATACCTCTAAGTTCAACACCTCTTTAAAATGTGACCTATGAGTAGCTTGAAATTTATGTGCAGCGTTAATTTTACATATAGTTCAGTTGCCTTCAGAAGCAGGGATATTAGATCAAAATATTTAAAAACTAAGAATATTTTCCTTGCTAAGTATAACTGCTTATTTAACTCCTTAACCTCTGTGCTACTTAGGAGGATACTTGATTAATAAGAAATAGAATCTTCTTCTTTCCTTTATCTCCCAACTGCTGTTCTCTATTCCACTCTGACTACTTCTACACTATTGCCAACATGTCAGAAATCACTAAACTTGGTAGGAGAACAATTAATGAAACATTTCCAGCAAAGGACTGTAATGGATTTATTTCCCATCTTTATTTTAATAGTAGTTATACCAGAATGATAACATTCCAGCAAGGTCTTGACATTGTAGGAGAAAAGAACTTAACTCATTCTCTCTCTCTTGCCCTCCTGCACCTCTCTTGTTTATTAATTTTTCTGCATAGATAACATATTCACATTATTTCAAAGTTGAACAAAATTAAAGACATACAAAATGCATACTATTTCTGTTTCATGAAAGATTTAAGCCTTCCAAATAGGCACCATGAGTTAAACTCACTGGCCCACTTTGAAAAAAATGTATTGGGCCCTCTCTGGTGGTGCTGCACTGTGAAGCTTAGCCAAGCTGTGGCTACGTCAGTGCAAGTTCAGTCCCCACCCCAGAGGTGTCCCACATGGCCAGCAGACCTCTCCTGTCTCCCCTGCTGTTCTCCTCAGCAGTGTACTTTGTTGATCTGCATGCTCTGCTCCCTACTGTGTCTCTGGTGAATCCTCTCACTGCCCCTGCACCTTTGGCCTGCACCCCATTTCCGTATGTATAAATAGATAAAATTTTTAAAAGAAAACATATGAATAGGAAGTTATTGAATTAAGTGTTCAAGGAATATTATGAGCATTTAATCCCTTTATGTGTGATGATAGATGAAGATGTAAAAATGGCAGCTACTGGGCAACTGAATAATACTGGAATGGTGCTAATAGGAAATAACATCATCATGTTTGAAACTTTGGGACAAGAACAAAAGATTGCTTGTGTCCAGCAGAGAAATCAGTTGCAACTCATGCCTCCTTTTCAAAGGGTTTGTTTAACTATGATGTAAAACTCAAATCTTATGCATCTTAATATTAAAACATTTTTGTTACATTAAAAAAAGAATAAATGAGAAATACTATACCTCCTCCATTCACTTTGTCCCCGTATCACTTATTATGGTAAAATTATTTTAATGAAAATAGTAGCTTTAAATAATAAGTAGTAACTTTTAGGTTTTTTCTTAAATGAGTTATGTGTGTATCATTAGGCAGACATAAGTAAGTGTCAATATATAATCCTATTTCTCCTTTCTTAACATTAAAAAAAAATATCATGTAACATGTAGGATACATCCCATGTATCCTACCTCTTGTTTTCTTAATTGACAGTATACCCTGGATATCTTTCCATATGAAATACATACCTCCTTATTATTATTATTTTTAATGCATACAAGAACTGAGGGGTAGGCCAGTGGTTGGAGCGGGTGTGGGTGAGAGGATTCACTAGAGCCACAGTGGGGAGCAGAACACACTATTGAAATACACTGCTGAGGGGAGCAGTGGTTGAGAAGGAGAGGTCTGCTCCACCATGTGGGCCACCTCCCTGGCTAGTAGACCCTGGGGATTAAAATCATACTGCAGTGGCTGCAAATGGTTTGATGGCCCAGTGTCTTTAACCCTTGCATCACCAGTGAGGCCCCCTTCTTATTTTTGTTTGTTTCTATCCGTAACTTTATATAGAATCCATTGGGCGGCTATACTAAATGTCTGTTCCCTTCAGACATTTGGTTATTTCCAAAGTTTTCTCTTGTAAGTGTACTCAGTGAATACTCTTACATGTAAACACATGTATAGAAGTACCTGTAGACTGCATTCCCAGATGTGGAATTGTTGAATCAAAGGAAACTGCATTTATAATCTAAATATGGTCAATTATAGTCTGCTGGCACTTATACCATTTTTTATTTATCAGTAAGATATAAGTGTCAGAAGCTATTCTGAATGGGTTTCTTCTATTAACAGAATTATAATGAGTTAATGTATTTTAATGTTTGTACAAAAAACGGAAGAAACAACAATTAGTGAGTTGTGTTTGAAACGGTGTGGTATTGTAATGTTTATCAAACCAGAGCATCAAACTTTATGCAATATCTAACCTGTTTGTTTTTGGCTTTTTTTTTTTTTAACAGCATAGTTGTTGCCCAAATCTTTTGGTACAAAATGTTTTTGTAGAAACACATGATAGAAATTTTCCATCAGTGGCATTCTTCACTAACAGGTTTGAATTTTTTTTCTATGATTTAATTTTACAAATTACTTTTAAAAAGGGAAAATATTGAAAAGAAGATATGTACTATAACTCCTAATATCAGGTCCCCTACAATAGTCAGTTGCCCCAAATCTGCTAATTAATAAGATTTTAAAGAGCTGAAATTTCAGTTATTTTTCCTCTGAGAGTTTGTGCACAAAAGGGATAAAAATGGCAGCTCTCACTCAGTTCAATGCAGGGAGTAAATGACCCAGAATACTACCTGTTCTTTAAGTCAGAACTGCACCTTCCTACCACAGTGCTAGCCTCATTACTTCTCAGGGTTCTACTATTCAAAAAACTTACTCCATTTCTCATGATTATTGACAGATTTTTTTTCTTAGGATGTTAGCAGATTTGAAAGTAAGCACAAATGACTAGTAAAGAGCATTCCTAGTTGGTGGGTGTTGGGAAAAGAAAAGTATTTTTGCAGATGGCTAATGATGTGAATATGAAAACTGATATAATCAAGTTATGCTCGTTTGGTAGTTTTTTGATTATTTTTAAAATTTCTCCTTTCTAGGTATGTGAAAGCAAGAACAGAACTAACATGGGATTACGGTTATGAAGCTGGGACTGTGCCTGAGAAAGAAATTCTATGCCAATGTGGAGTTAATAAGTGTAGGAAAAAAATATTATAAATCTGTAGCTAATGCTTATTTATAAAATTAACTTACCAAGCTGAAATTAGTGCCATACAAAAGAACCTTCAGTCATCAGTGGAATTAACTAAGGTTGTGATCCACCAAGAGAATTCCACTCTGGTTACCCTCATTTGGACGGGGAGGGAATGGTTTGTGTGATTTAGAAATGCTGGGAACAAAGTAAGAACATTTTCTTATGAGTATCTCTTTTTCTTTTTGCTGTTTAACTTTACATGAGTTGGATGGAAGTGTATATTTTATATGAAAATATCACTGTACAATTTGTAACTTATTTGTAAATTATATATTAAGAAAAACAGTTGTCATAGTAGAACTTAGTTCTTAGTTGCTTTTGTGATTATCTTTGAGTCAGTGCCCTGAAAAGGCCAAATTTCACATCTGTATCTACAAAATTTGTTTAATTCTTGGCAAAATAATTTACCATTATGAGCCCATATAGTGGGATACAAAGTTTGAGGAGTATGTAAAAACTGACTTTATGCTTATTACTCACAAGCAATTTAACAGTACTTGGAGAAGCATGTGCTGGGTCCACGAAGCATTGAACCATGAAACCACTTCAGAGATTATGGTGACTCTTTAAAGTGAAAACTTCCATAGCATCTCTTTATACAATACAAACACAAAAAAGTGGGACTAGAAACCTGGAGGAATTAGAATTTTTTTTTGTTATTTAGGCAAGAATTTCACTTATAAAAACAAAACCAAGCAATTCTACTGAGCTGCAAAGTCAGAAACAGTCCCTTGGACTCCCTGGACATGATGTGTAGTGTTTTAGAGAAAAAGAAGAAGAGTACTATGATTACCTTCTGTTGATCAATTAAAGGAAAAGGGACTGATCAAAATTAATTTTATCCATAACAAGATGTACTCTAGTTACCAAGAACTTCCCTCTTGGAACCAGATTACTTACTCAAAAGGGAGTAATTACAATTAGTTTTGCTTTGGGAGAGATTATATGGTAGGTTCACCCCCCCCCATTTGATTCTAATTTGTTACCTTTCAAACAAAATATACTCTACGATTAGATCTAATTTAATGTATTTGAAATTATGAACTAGATAAAATTTAACTTGCATTTCGGAGAATTGGAAACCAAAGAACTAGGAACAGGAGCAAAAGATAACAGCTTGCATATAGAGGAAGTTGAAAGTTTCTTTTAGAAGATTCATAATAAAAATGCAGGAATTTGGGTCCTCCCTGGTGGCGCAGCGGGCTAAAGCACTGCACTACAAAGGTTAAGCCACTTCCGTATGAGTTCGATTCCGCCTGCCTGGGAGGTGACCGCGGGAGGTGACCACATGGCGTGGCAGACCTCTCCTTACCTGCCCGCTGCTCCCCTCAGCAGTGTACTTCATTGATCTGCGTATTCTGCTCCCCACTCTGCCTCTGGTGAAGCCTCTCACCCTCTGCATCTCTGGCCTGTACCCCAGTCCTATATGAATAAATAAATCTTTTTTTAAAATGCAGGAATTTTAGGTGGTGCACGAACATTGATTAGTACACAATACAATTTTGTGCAGAAATCCTGACATCTCGATCTGTTTCAGTCTGTGTTGGCTCAGCATTACCATCTTCCTCTGTTCTGGAGATTCCCTAGTTTTTCTGTTTCATGTTTGTTCCACTTAATCCCATTATTTCTCTTTTTCTTGGTTTAACTCCAGAGATAGGTAAAGCGCATTCTCCAATAGCTTTTGAAAAGGAAAAAAATGAAAGACAAGTATTTTGAGACCTTGCTTGTTTGAAAATACTACTTTACTCTTCTTGATTGCTATTTTGGTAGGGTATAGGCTTCACTTACTTTCATGCCCATTTTGAAGGCATTTGCCTACAAAGGTTGCTGCTGAGAGGTCTGAAAATGTCCTTCCACCCAGGCTCCAGGATGACTGTTGGAAGTCAGATGTGATTCTATCCCTTATGTTCCCTTCATATGTAGATTTTTTTTGTCTCGAAGTTTATAGCATAGTCTTGCTCCAGCATTATTCCTCATAAGGTTCCATTTATTAAGCACTTGTTCTCAGTGCTTGGTAGAATCTCCCAATAGGAAAACTTTGTCTATCAGTTTAGGAAAATTTTCTTGACTATTTCTTTAATAATTTATTTATCTGTTCTCTTTCTAGAATTCTCTTAAGTAGATATTAAATCTCCACAATTGGTTCCCTGACTTTCTTATATTTTCACTTCCAGCTCCATCTTGCTGTACTTTCTGGGAGATGTCCTCAGCTTAATCTTCCAGTTTGTCTATTGTTTTTATTTTCCTGGTCTCATCTTTTTAATTTCTAGACCTCTCTTTTCTGTGTGTTCCTTAAGATCACCCTGTCTTTGGTTCATTTTGTGTCCTCTCTCTTAGAAAATACTATTTATTTATTTATGCATCCACATATATACATTTATAACTGTTTTTCTTTTTCCTGCATTTTCTGTGCTCCACAAAAGTTTTTTTTTTTTAAATTATAGACTTTCCTCAGTGATCTTGACTATTTATACTTAAGCACGGAATGCTAACAATTTGAGATTATAGGGGAAGAGGCTCATCAACTGCTTCACCATGACCTAGCTAATCTATTAAATTTCAGTCTTTCTAAAACTTTCTTTTTGGCCTGCCAAAGAATATTCTTACATCTCCTTATTAAAGGGCAAAAATCTTTACTGCCAGAGACTCATCTTTTCCTTGTGCAGCTCCGAAATCTTGCTTGTGCAATCTATTTATTTGACACAATTATTTAAGTTAAACTTTTTTATGTTTGTTTTCTGCTGTCCCCAGTTTGCCACCTTTCCTCTTTTTAAAATTTAAAATTACAAAATCTCTGCAAGTTCTCCTTTGATATGCTGCTTTTCCAGAACATATTTTAACTGTAATTTAATTATATGCATTTATATTACCTACATGAATATTTGTTATATGCACTGAAAAACCTCAGCTTGTATGGTGCTTTGTACCCCATGGGTGCTAAATAAAAGCTTGTGACCTTGTGACCGGCAACTGGAATTACAGTCAGTTAATTATGCATCTCTTTTGTGATACACATACTTCCCCAAACTCTTTGATAAAATTGTAGAAGAAACTGGTAACCCTTTCTGAAGAACAATCATTTCTCCTGCTGTACCCAGTGTGACCCACCTTTTCTCTGATTACTAGAAAACGGGGCAGAGTGAGGAGCCCCTGGAGTATTTTGTTAAAAACAAAAATCAAATTCAGATTCAAATCTGTAGAAGACTCATGCTCCAGTTAAAGAACCCCATCTACAAAACTAAAGTCACCTCATTGGGGACTTTCCTCTAGGTAGGGGGAAATCAGTGTAAAGATTTGACGAAAACGAAACTGTTGGTGAACTTCCTTCCGGAATCTCGGATGGAAGATTGTCAGCCCAGAGACAGCCATGGATCTCGAGTCCCCTTCCCGGACCGAGTCTGAGTACTGGTCCGAGTCGGCCAGCGGTGCTAGTAGAGCTGCTGTGGAGGATTTGCCCTACTCGTTCCCCCACCCTACTGGTGAGTGCCTGGAGGTAGGCCGGCCGGCGGGCG
>NW_004567111.1:52983829-53018217 GCF_000260355.1 Condylura cristata | reverse complement strand
TGGGGTGGGTGTGGGGCGGCACTGTTGTCCTGTAAGAAGTCGGATCCCAGGGCCAGCTCTCAGATTGTGGCTACTTGGGAAGCCCACCTGCAACACCACTGGGAAAAGCCTGGAGAACTTGGCTCAACAACCTAGTAATTCCTGCTCACCAGTAGTGGCACTAGGGGTCAATGCCACGGTTTTTCTGCTGGTGGTGTTGCCCACTGATACTGTCCCAATTCATTAGAATACAGTAAAACCCAGTGGGTTTAGGCTCCAAAAGCGGCATCAACCACACATAAAGCAGTACAGTTAAAGAAGTGCCAGCGGAGAGGGAGACAGGAGGTAGACCCTACCTTGAAGATAAGTAGTGGGTGTCAGGACGCAATTTGGAAAGGTTCCACAGAGAATATTTTAGAACCATCCTTTCCTCACCATTTAGGAATTCAAGTCCTCAGCAGCCCTTTCCAGGATCAATGGTGTATTTAATGGGCTCTTCACTAAGTCTGGCTCCTGCCATGTACTAGGTTCAGGGGATGAGAGGCTAACCCAGCCCTAGAGACAACTTGCACAAGGCCTTCCCAGTACCAAAGAGGCGCTACTCGTTTAGCCTGGATTCAAAAAAGCTTTCTCAATTCAAGCTTGCAGCATCTTAGTGTTAAGGGCAAGAGCAGACCAGAGCTAGAAAGGTTAAAAGAATATTTTAAGACAGGTTACATCACACCGGTCACACCACCATGTCACATGTGACCACAAACCAAGCAGCTGAATATTTTATATTCAGTTGTTATGTAGATGGAATGCAAGATGAATTAGTGGAGATCACTTTTCCCCTGAACTTCAGACTCATGAAACTAACTTCATTAATGCCTGATCCGATTGAATATTTCCCAAAGAGAACTTTACCCACATAACCATATACTCCAAACCTGCTTCAACAGAAGCCTTCCCTATCCCATTCAGTCACTTGCTCAGACCAAAAAGTAGTGCTCTTAGTGCCTCTCTTTCCTTCTTACCTTCCATCTAATGCATTAGCTAGACTTGGTCTTACGAGTATAACTGGAGCCTGACCACTCCTCATCACTTACCATCCAAATCCACACCACCATCATCTCCTGCCTGGAACAGCAGTCTCCTGGCTTCTACTCTTTGACTCTCCTAAGATAGGTCTATACAGCAGCCACATTGATCTTTGAAAAAGTCACCCTAACTCATCTCAAAGCCATCTAATACACTCTTTTTACACGCCATGTCCTGATCTTGATCTAGCCACTACACATCTTGATTCTAACAGCCCTCATTGCTGTTTATCTCTGCCTTCTCTTCTGAATTCTGTATATCTGGGAGATGGGCAAGTAGATCCTCTGCAACTGTCAACTGTGCCTAGGGAAATAGTCACATAGTACAGACATGCCTGCTGGGGATTGTCCCTATGTATACTGTGAGCTGAAATGTAACCCTAAAGAAGGCTACTGAATAGCCTACTCCTTGGCTGCCCACACCCCTCCCCCACAGCACATACCTGTTTATGTGTTCTAGCTATCACAAGTACATATTTAGTCACACTTACCTTCTCACATAGTTTTTTTTATGAAGCCTCTAAGTAATATCTAGATTTTTGTGTCTTCATCTAATTCAGTTATACAGTCATTGAACTCATTGATAAAGGGGACTTCTATATATCTGATGAAAGAACTAATGGAAGAAATGGAAGAACTGAGATAGTAAAACTTCAATACAAAGTATTGCTCAAATGGTGAAAAGATGAATTTTCAACTTAACCACCACAAATTAGTTGGCAGTCCAGAATGTAAACCACCTCCTACTGAAAGGGGGCTGTAAGTGGAAATACAGGATTAGTTAATCTTCCATCAATTTCCCCCTTTCTTAAGTAACAGGATGTAATGTGTTCCCTGGTCATCCCATCTGAGTAGTCCAGATTCTGTCATCTGAGTGCATGCCCTCGTCTGGTGGGCATCTGCAGATGCGGTCTCTTTCTGGGCCTGCACATTGCCAGCATTGTGTTGGTTTGAGTTAGTCACAATTTTTCATGTGTTCCTAACTGGTAATTTTTCTAAAGATTTATTTATTTATTCATGTAGAACTGGGGTACAGGCCAGAGATGCGAAGGGTGAGAGGATTCACCAGAGACAGAGTGGGGAGCAGAACAGGCAGATGGACAAAGTACACTGCTGAGGGAAGCAGCGGGCAGGTCAGGAGAGGTCTGCCACGCCATGTGGATCTCCTCCTGGGCAGGCGGGAATCGAACTCTTGCTGAAGTGGCTTAAGCTTCTTAATGCTGTGCTTTAACCCGCTGCACCACCAGGGAGGCCCCCTAACTGGTAATTTTTTTTCTGCAATTTTATTCTGTCAAGCCTTTCTTTTCTTTTTTTAATTTTAATTTTTTAAAAAGATTTATTTATGCATACAGAACTGGGGTACAGGCTAGAGGTGGTGAGAGGATTCACTAGAGACAAATTGGGGAGCAGAACAAACAGATCAACGAAGTACACTGCTGAGGGGAGCAGCAGGCGATCAGGAGAGGTTTGCCGGGGATCAAACTCATGCTGAAGTGGCTTTAGCTTCTTAGTGCTGTGCTTTAACCCACTGCACCACCAGGGAAGGCCCTCTGTCAACCTTTCTTCACTACCAGTTTTATTTCTGAGGATATTTGTTAAATTCGATGAATTCTTAGACCTGTTAAATCCTGAGGATTCTAAGACTATAGAGAGCCTTGCTGAGCTTCACTGTTCTTATTTATTTATTTATTTATTTATTTATGCATACAAGAACTGGGATACAGGCCAGAGGTAAAGGTGTGGGGTGAAAGTGCCACAGTGGCTACAGACAGCTTCTTAGTGCTGCACTTTAACAACCCTTGTGCCACCAGGGAGGGGCCATGATCCCTCATTATTCATAGTGTCAGCTACTGATAGAGACCAGTAGACTCTTCCTTAAAATGCCAGCCCATATGCTACACCTATCTCTCCCTCATTGTTTTAGTCTGTACTGTCCCTGAATTCAGATCAAAGGCTAGCAAGTCATCCAAATGTATTTGATCCATGAAATCAGATAATGTGCAATAAGTATTCAGAGAGTGAGATGTCTGTCTATGCAAAAGCCTCTAATGTGACTCTACCATTGCAGAAAGTTGTGTGCATTTATAATGTGGAAGAGTAAAATGAAGAGCCAAGATCTTGTAGAAATATGACGAAGAGGTTTTTTAGCAGGAAAGGCCACTAGGTGGAGCCTATGTATCATCAGCACTGGAAACAAACAGGCTGTTGTCACTCCCGCTGTTTCCCAGCTGCCAACACCCTAGAAACCTAGACTTGGGAGTGCAGCTCAGACAGGCATAAGGTCCCCAACGCAGACAGGCATTGGGCTGGGGGGAAGAGGGGATCGTGCCTAGCTATCAGCAACCTGACAGTTCAGCCCAATGCAGAGTACCTGTCTGAAGTTCCAGTTTTACACAGGAAAGGGCAAACACTGCAGAAATAATGTCCAGATCTCATACTAGGGGCACTGTGTGCTGTATCAAATGTTATTACTTAATTATTTGATCTACCTGACATTTTTTAGCCTGTACTTTATAAATTTAAATGTCCAGTTTTTTGTGTTCTTTAAGTAAAATACATATTGTTCTGTCAAAGTAGATTTTTGGCCTGAGGTAAATAAAAAATTGGGTGCTTTCCCCATTTTGATCATAGGGAGTTTTGTGATAATATGGGAATATATTTGAAAGTATTGAAAATTGTAAGTGTGGTATTGATAAACAAAGTGGTAGGCCCATGGAATGAAATAGATATATGGAGACAAACCCAGATCTAAGTAATAAATATATGAAAAGAGATCTTAAGTTAGTAGCTAACCATTATGGAAGTTAGATCCCTATCATACTTTTAAAATTATATAAATTACATATATTTTTTAAGATTTATTGACTTATGCTCACAGAACTGGGATATAGGCCAGAGGTGTGGTGGGACAGAGTGGGGAACAGGACAGGCAGATCCACTGAAATAAACTGCTGAGGGGAGCAGTGGACAGGTCAGGAGAGGTCCACCACACCATGTGAGTCAGCTCCTTAGCCAGGGATTGAACTGGTGCTGCAGTGGCTTCTGAGAGCTTCATAATGTGCTTTAACCCATTGTCCCACCAGGAGAGCCCCTGCATATTAATTTTTCATGCAAAAAATAAGATCTCATTTTGGAAGAAAATACAATATTTTCTAAACAAGTTGTATGCCCCTTATCTAAGACCAAAAGCCATAAAATTGATATGATTTCATCAAATAAAACATTTAAACATTCTGTATATCAAAGCAATACCAAACCAGCCTAGTGGGGTCTTGAATTTCTCAGTCAGAATGCAATGTAACTTTTCTGTGATCTTTGAAGAATTCTGCCTGGCTCTATTTAACACCACCACCATAATTGTTAATTTTTGACACTTATATCACAAGTGGTACTTTCCACTAATTGTTTTTCGTCACGAGCCCTGTCCCCTTTCACACACACACAAAAAAATATTAAAAAGTTAAAAGACCATATTTATGACTGACAAAAGATTAATATTCTGAATACACAGAAACCTTTTATAAATCATATGAAAACTAGTAAATATTCCAATAACAAAAATAGCCTAAGAAATCAGTACCAGAAAATAAATGGAAATGCCACATTATGGTATGTTGTACTCATAATTATAGGAGACGATCCTCTTCTCTCTGCACTTCATGTTCTTTCTTTTGATAGTCATGTAATCTTCTGTCCTAGCTGTGACTTTGTTTTAAAATCAGGTAGGCAGATGCTTTCTTCTTTTTCAAAGTTTTCTTTACTGTCCATTTACATTTATTCTTCCAAATAATTTTTTGGTTCTTGGGCACTTAAAATGTGTTATTCATACGTGCTATAAGCACAAAATACACTGGGTTTCATAAGACACAGTGAAAAGAATAAATAAACAATTTTTAATACTAATCAAATGTTGAAAGGATATTCGAGGTATGTTTGGTTGAATACAGCATATTTTAAAACTAACTTTACCTCTTATTTTGCCTTTTTTATGAGGTTCTTAGTTGTTTCAGCTTTACCTGTGGTTCGCTTTGGTGGTTTCTATTTGCTTCTGTGCAGCAGTGCTGATCTCAAGCACCCAGCAGTGACTTGCATACAAGAAATGTTCTGAAACCAGTGGATTCTTGAAATGAATGAAAAGCAGCTGCTAGCCCATTTTGTTTCCTCTCAGGAGTTTTTCTCTTATTCTCTCCACTTTTTCTTGGTTGGTAGGGAGCAGGGGTACTAATACTTAATGTATGAACACCAAGAGCTCTTAGACTGTTGAACAAGAAGCACTCAAGGAACCGTGTACCACTAAAACTTGTACCAGTAAATGGTAAAAATAAATCATTGTTTCAAAGCTAATTTAAAAATTAAAAGTGTTTCTATTATAGTAAACTAAATGAGGAGCATTAGAATGGGCAAAGAAATGTTCAATGTATGTTTATGGCCAAATTAATAGCAAACTGAAAGGTCAGAGAAGGTTTAACTGACAGGCTGGTAAGAATTTGAAATTGGGAGCAGCTGGTTAATTTCTCCCTTTCTGCCTCATTTCTTCCTTTTTTTCCCTTGCTCTCAGGTTTCTTCCCAACATTTCTCTCTACTTCTCACCTTCATGTATCTTTCTCTCCTAATTTATTTAAATGCTACATTAAAGCACACTTAAATTATAGGTTGCTCATTTATTATTTTAATTTGCCCCCAAATTTATATAAGAGATAAAATATGACATCGTGATCTACAAGTTTTTACATCTAACCAGAGAAGTATTTCTTGAATACACCACTGTTTTTCTTGTCAATTTCTAGTGACAGTAGTAATTGTCATTGCTGAGAACTTACAATATAAAAGGCAATGTTTTGTGAGCTTGGTATTTAAATTCCTGGCTGTGTTTCTTAAAGTTTTTCCTCATGGTTAGGCATATAGCTGATTTCATTTATTTTATAAGTCATCTAAAAAATATAAGGGAAGTTGCTTTTTGTACTTCAGTCCCATATTTTTTCTCCCTGAGAGTTTAGAATCTCATAAAAGCAAGTTTCCTGTCTTATACTTTAAGATTGGTGGAGGAGTTATGGAGACTAAGAAATTACACTCTTCTATCTCTCACCAGGGCTGTTACTCACAGGTGCCTTTCATGTTACAGAAAAGATGGAGAAAAGGACTTGCGCACTCTGTCCCAAAGACCTTGAATATAGTGTTCTATACTTTGCGCAATCAGAGAATATAGCTGCTCATGAAAATTGTTTGGTAAGTTACTTGAAAATTCATGAATCTTTTTAGAGGACAGACCAAGACACATAAATGCTACTTTGGACACAACAAATGACGATTTGGCTATAGTTTGGGCTTTTAAGTGGATAACATATCTGTCTAATTTTTTTAAAAGTTTCAATTTTTTTAAAGTTATCACTTTTTAAATTTTTACTTAACAACTGCTCAAATGCACAAAAAATTATGATGAAACATCTTTAAGGATATTTTGATGAAGTATTTCCATTGTAACAGATACTTGTAGATATTTCACACAGATTTATAAAATTATGATCTTTGCTGAAGCTTGATTTTGATTTTGATTTTTTTAAATAAAACAGATTTAGTTAAGGACTGTTTTTTTTTATTAAAAAGTTTATTTTTACATCATTTTGCACTTTTTTTTTCATCTCAATTTTTTTAATTTTAGTTAAGGACTCTTTACTCTGTTTTGCTCTTTCCATCTCTTCCCAGAGGTAATCACCATAACAAATTTGGTGTTTCTTGTTATCTTGGGTTTTTAATTTTATGCTTTCATAACATGTATTTAAATATAAATAAGAAATGATATTATTTTAGATGCTCTTTGACTTTATATACTTTCTTTTGAATACTATAGATTATTGAGATTCCTCTATGTTGTGAAACATAAATTTTTAATTTTATAAGTAGTACTCCACCTTTTGACTATATCATTACTAACTTATTTTCCTGTGACTATGCATTTGGCATTTCCAGTCTTTTTATATGCCTGACCAGCTGTCATGAGCATCCTTGTATAACAATGCTAATTCACAGGAGAATTATCTGGTTTAGGGCACAAAACTAACATAAAACATAAAAGCAGAACCTCTGGGCTACAGCGGAGGGACGGAACAGTCACACCTTACTTAGTGAGTGGACTTGTTCTCCAAAAGGATTTAACAGATTTGACTTCTACTGATATTTCAGAGTTCATTTCTTTTCTTCCTTGTGAACACTTGATATTAAGTGAGATTTTCATTTTTTCCTCTCCCATGGATATGAAATGGCCTCTTACATTTGCAGTTCCTAGATTACTAGTAGGGTTGCACCTGGTTTGCTGTGTTTTTGTGTTATTGGAAAACAACCTCTTTCTGTGAATTGTGTTCATAGCTTACACTTTCTTTGATATTTGGTTTTGCATATTTGAACTTATATACAAATAGATTCTAATGTATGCTGGGCTTTAATTTTATTTATGGTGTTTTCTGTCAGACAGAAAAGCATGTAATTAAATTCATCATGATATTCCTTTATAATTTGTAGAGTCCCCTCTCATCGAGGAATTCTTATATTAAAGTGTTACCTTTTTTCCAGAAGTTTTAATTTTACTTTTGTCATTTAGTTTCCTAATACTACGAAATTTATTAGGACTACTTTTTTGATCAAGTGATTAACCATTCTTCTGGGCTGCTTTATAATGATAAAAGTAATTATTATTATTATTATTATTCATTGTTTGCTTGCTATCTGTAAGAGTAATGTTCTGGGAACTTAACTTATATTAAACTATTAATTCTTACAACATCCCTGGAGGTAGATATTATTATTATACCCAAAGTACAACAACTGGAGAACAGAGAAATTAAGCCACTTGCACAAGGTCACATGGCTGGCTGTAAGTGGCCAAGCCAAGATTCTTATCAAAGCTGTCTAGTTCTAGAAGGCTCATGCTTCCCCAGTGTGCTGATAACATGCTGTATCATGGGCACACATATCTGTCTCCAGCTCTATTCTAATCCATTGATCACTTCATTTATCCCTGAGCTAGTATGACACTATTGATTACTGTAATTATATAATAAACCTGGGGTATAGATTTTGTTGATTTTAACTTTAGAATCAATTTAGCAGGTTTTAATTCCTGTTGGAATTTTAAATATACAAGACTTTCTATCCATTAACAGGATCTGTTTCTCCAGTTATTCGTTTCTGTCTTTATGAATTTCAAAAATGTTTAATAATCTTTTTCTATAGAAGTCTAAAATTTTGGGCTGTCTATTCCTGGGTTGTTTTGCTACATTTTTCCTAAGACCCTTTTTAATATGAGGTATTATGTGGAATGTAAACTTTAAAATTGACATATGTAAATATTATGTATTTTATTCATCTTATCTAACATTCTTGCCAAACTTATGGTTCTACAAAATCTTTAAAGTCACCTGTGTATTTTATCTGTCCATACTTATCTATTAATATGGACATTTTTTCCCTTTAATTTTTGGAATTTTTTAAAAGGTTTTATATATGCATACACTACTGGGGTACAGGCCAGAGGTGGAGGGGCATTGAAAGGATTCACCAGAGACAGAATGGGGAGCAGAGCAGACAGATCAACAAAGTACATTGCTGAAGGGAGCAGCGGGTGAGACAGAAGAAGTCTACTGCACCCTGTGGATCACCTCCAGGGTCAGGGATCAAACCCGCACTGAAGTGGCCACAGCAAGCTTGCAGTGCTGCATCCTAACCCATCATGCCACCAGGGAAGACCCTGGAAGTCTCAATTTCTTTCATTTTATTGCACTTTTCTAAATCATTTTGTTATAATGGCAATTAGAAACATTTAAAGAAAAACTCATTTCTTATTATATGGATATGATGCTTTTAAAGTCTTTATTAATACTTTAAAAAATACTGTTACTTTATTGAAAGGAAATTTTCTTTCACTTCTAGTTTTCTAAAAGTTAGAACATTGAGTATTATTAAATGTTTATTACCTGATTTATTATAATGATTTTCTAGGTTCTTCCCCTCTCTTTCTCTGGCCACGCACAATGTTTTATTTTTTTGCATATACAATTTGATGGTGTTTTAAAATCTCAGACATACAGAAAATGTCCAAGTAATGTATAAAGACTATTTTTTTTTGTTGGAACCATTTGAAATTAAATTGGGAATAAGAGGCATTTTTTTTCCTGAGTATTTTCCTTGCAAACAAGACATTCTCTCACATAATCACATATAACCTTCAAATCAGGAAGTTAACACTTTACTACCACCTAATCCTCAACTTTCTCAAGCTTCACCTATTGTCCTAATAGCTTTATAACAAAGGATCCAATTCCTGGGTTGCCTTTGGTTTTATGTTTCAGACTTCATCCTTTTACTTTGTGCTTATTGATTTTCTTCTATTACACCATTCTTAGGTTTTGTTCATGATATTTTATTCTAATGTACTGTTAATCTCAATTTACTGTTTTTAATTAACTATTGATATAATTTACATGAAACAAATGCTCCCATTTTAAGTGTACACTTGAGAGAGTTCTAAAACATGTTCTTACCAATGCAGCCATCACCACCATCAAGATAGAGAACACGTCCATTACCTCAGAAGTTTTCCTTGTGCTGGCTTGCAGTCATTTCTTCTCCAGCCCTACTTCCTATGGGTCAAGCATGTTGTTTCTAAAATCTCATATGAAAAGAATTCTGCAGTTATGTATTCTTTTGTGTCTGGTTTATTTTGCTGAACACAGTATATAAAGATTCTTCTATGTTGTTATGCACCTGTACTTTTTTAATTTCTGCATGGTATTCCATTGAATAGATATGTCATCTTTGTTTATTCTTTGGTAAATATACTTGTTATTTCCAACTTGTGGGTATTAGATAAATCTACTATGACCATCTGTATGGTCATACTATGACTATGAATCTGTATGTGGACAGATTTCTCTTGGATGAATACCTAGAAGAGGAATGATGGGCCCTCAGGGTATACATTTAACTTTAAAAGTGATTTCAGGCCCTCCCTGGTGGCGCAGCGGGTTAAAGCACAGCATGAGAATCTAAAGCCACTTCAGCATGAGTTCGATTCCCACCTGCCTGGGAGGTGACGACATGGTGTGGCAGACCTCTCCTGACCCGCCCACTGCTCCCCTCAGCAGTGTACTTCGTCAATCTGCCTGTTCTGTTCCCCACTCTGTCTCTGGTGAAGCCTCTCACCGCCCCTGAGCCTCTGGCCTGTACCCCAGTTCTGTATGTACAAATAAATAAATCTTTTAAAAAAAAAGTGATTTCATCATACTTATATTAACAATACATAAGGGTTTTGTTTGCTTCACACTCTTATTGGCACTTGATATTTTCAGTCTTTTTAACTAAATCAAGTGAGGTTTTCATTTACTTGAGATTAATGATATTAAGCAACTTTATCATGGCTTATTCACCATTTATATGTCTCCAGGTTTTGGGGTTTTTTTTTTTTTGCCTGTTTTAAATTTAATTGTTTTTCATAGTATTGAATTATAAGAGTTCTTCCTATGTTCTTGATGCAAGTCTTTGGTCAGATACACATCTTACAAATATTTTCTCATTCTCTGGCTTGCCTTTTTGTTCTCTTAACATGTTCAAAAGCTTACTTTTGATAAAATCCACCTTTTTCCTTTTTGCTTCTGCTTGTCTTAAAGAATTGTCATTGTCAATGTCACAAAATTTTCCTTTTCTGTTTTTCATGCACTTTGTAATTTGAATATATATGTGATGTCAACCTTCAAGTTCTAAAGTAGATTGGATTTTTTGGGTTTTCAAGTAACAGAGAAATTTGGGCGAACCTAAACCTCAACATAGGGTTTTTTTTGTTTTTTTTTTTTTTATAAGATTGCGGGGGTATTCCATGACTCTTGACAGCAGGCATGTGGGCAGGACTAAAATGCAGGAGCTGGAAAGTGGCCAGGACATCCTGGAATGTCGTCTCTACATGCGTTTTTGTTTCTCTCTCTTTGCAGTTTGTCCTGATCATGTGGCTTAGCCTCTATTACTTCCTCCTAGGACAGGGAGTGCACTTGTCCCCGCTGAGAGGCAGGGCCCAAACCAAACCAAGTTAGCCATTTGGTATCAGGGTTATGCATCTAAACCATGCTTGGGGGACAGGCCACTCCCAAAGGAAAGCAAGGATGGCTTGTGATCTGTTCACAGACCCCATTAGGTAGTCACGGCCACTGGTGGTGTAGTTTTTGGTATCATTTTCTGACATAGCTGTCAGTATAATTTTGCACACAATCTGGGTCTTTCCTTTTCTCATTCTGCAGCTGTATTCTTCAGCACTTGTGGAGTGTGAGGATCATGAATCTCATAATGGTGACAGAAGTTTTGATGTAGAATCTGTAAAGAAGGAAATCTATAGAGGAAGGAAGTTGGTAAGTATAAACAACTTTATTACTCACACAAGATGAACAGACTCTCGGGGAATATTTTCAAAAGAGTCTATTTGAATCATAAACCAGGGATAAAGATGCATTTTGGAGAGCTAAAGAAGTAGATCCTATCTTAGAAACTTTCGATTTGATGAACATTTAACATCTTGAAACAAACTGTATTTTTCTTTATCAGAAAAACAGGTATGACTTTTGGCTATAAGTAGAAGATACCCTAACTCAAATTGGCTTCAACAAAACGATGCTTATTTTTCTGTCACTTAGCTACAGAAAAAACCGGGTTCAAGTTTGTTTGAGTCAGTGGTTTAATGATAGCATCAAGAGACCATTATTTATTCTGTCCTCCTGCATACATTAGCCTGGTTATAGGGTGGCTGATGCAGCAACTGAAGTGTCAGACTTTCTGGTTCTTATCTAGGGAAAGAGAAGGTTCATCCCCAAGCATGGAATAAGAGCCTCCCGAAAGTTTAATTTTGCCACCTCTCTCTTCCTAAACCAATTGCTAGAACTACCATAACTAGTTGAGGTCTTTCTTTGGAGCTGGGGATCAGCTCCCTTGAGGAAAGAAGAATGTTGAGATACAGTTGCCCTACTGTGTCCATTACAGTAGACTCCTCTGCGAAGAGCCTCACACTTAACAAACCCATACAGCAAGTGTGAGCACCTAAAGCTGTTACCACTGCAGCATAAGGTTAATTTCTTAGAACAAATATTTATTTAGTCCTTGCAAGATGTCAGCATACAAGTGAGCAGTTTCTGCACTACCTGACATGCTTTCAGAGGGTCCAGCACGGGTACTCAGCAAGCAGCCACCTCACCACAGTTGAGGCTTAAGGAGCATTCCTCGTTGGGGCGAAAGGTAAATATTAAGATGAGGAAGGGGGAATTCTAGAGAGGGAACAGGACATGCAAAAGTGTGGAAAGCAAGAAAAACAACTATAAGACATGGTTCCTCATTGCATTTTCTTTACTGAGAAAGTCCACATGGAATTCAGGATGCCCCAGAATGCATGAAGCCTTCCCTTGTTAGCTTATGACTTAACTTTGGTTTTTACTGTAACAACTAATGCTGCCATAATATCTTTGTCCATATATCCTTGACTGTTTGAGTGTTGTGTAGAGCACATTCCAAGAAGTGGAGCACCAAGTCACCACAATTCCCATTAAAAATTTTGCAACATGCTAACAAACTGTCTCCCAGTAAGGTTGCACCACTCTATACTTCTGTACATAGTGAAGCCATTTGTATTTCTTCTCTTGCCAGTTCCCATTTTTCTGTGGATTATCAGTCTTACACCTTTATCAAGTATGCAGAATTTTATTTTTGAATTTTTCAGATCTGCCACCATAAAAATAGGAGTTTAAATTTTTTATAAAATTAAATCTATCAATCCTTGGGGGCAGAAAGGGAACTTCTGGTTTTCTGTCTTGCTTCGAAAGTACCATACTTTTTTTTCTTCTATGACTTTATTTTTTAACATCATTAGAGCTTTAATCCATGTGGAATTTATTTAAGGATATATTGTGAGATAGGGATCTAACTTTATACTTTCTACACTTATAGCCAAATGGCTCTGATTTAAAATATCTCCTCAGCATAATCTCTCAGCCATATTTTTTATCACATTTGTTTGTACTGTCTTTGAGTATCATGTGAGCTACCTACTGTTTTGCAAGATGGTTCCATTGTACCACCACTCCATTCAGCCAGTGCATTATGCAAATCAACCTTCATTGTGGCTGTGGGTCCCCTAGTTAGGTTTCTGTGGTCACATACTGCCCTCCTAGCCAATTTCTACATCACCTTCATACTTAAAACATAGAATAACACAGGAAAGCAAGAGATCAAATAAACTGAACTAAGAAAAATCTTATTACTCAAGGTGTTTTTATTTTGGCCCCCACTATATACATTTTGTAGAGGTTTTACCTACCTTAGCACTGTCCTTAGTAGTGACTCTAAGGCATGGTTACCCCCAGGAAGGAATCTGGATCTAAGAGAGGAAGTGACTGGCTGGAGATCTTACTGCTCTTAGTGGTGCTGCCCTAGCAGGACCCTTTGCTTCAAGCTGGCCAATTTTGTAACTGTGCTTTTAGAAATCTCTTAAAAGATTTTTTTTTTAAAGATTTATTTATTTATTCATACAGAACTGGGGTACAGGCCAGAGGCTCAGGGGCGGTGAGAGGCTTCACCAGAGACAGAGTGAGGAGCAGAACAGGCAGATCGATGAAGTACACTGCTGAGGGAAGCAGCGGGCGGGCCAGGAGAGGTCTGGCTCGCCATGTGGTCTCCTCCGGGGCAGGCGGCAGGCGGGAATCGAACTCATGCGGAAGTGGCTTCAGCTTCTCAGTGCTGTGCTTTAACCCGCTGCGCCACCAGGGAGGGCCAAAAGATTTTTTTTTTAAACAAAAATGTTTTTCTGCTTTTAATCAGGTCATTACAAAACAGTCCGGCCAAGCGTTTGAGTTCGCTGAGATTTTGTTGAGATTTCAAAATGAGGGGCAAATAGTGTTTAATATTTGTAGCTGAGGAAGTTAGGTGTTCTGACTTAAAAATAAAAGTTAATGACATCTTTAACTTCAAGTTTTAACAGATTATGAAAAACAAGTGCTTACTCTGTAAAATCTATTCTCTTATAGACGTGCAAATTTTGTCATAAAAAAGGAGCAACTGTGGGATGTGATATAAAAGCCTGTTCCAAGAATTACCACTTTTTCTGTGCCAAGAGTGACCACGCTGTTCTACAAACTGATGGATCTCAAGGAATTTATAAGTATTTAATAAAACAGGTTTAACATCACATTTGGGGTTGGAACAAGTATATTAACACAAGTTGTTATTTAAAGTTAATATTATGCAAATGGTTTCTGGGTGAGAGTATGTTTACAGGATGTTGACAACCTGACTTTACAACACCTTCCCTAAATATCAGAGTGAAAATAGGCAGGGCTGGTTTTGATCTTCCTACAACCTTTCTTTCATGTTAAAAAACATTGGTTTCCTAGTGGCGGCCACGAGACCAAAGACCTGACTTGTTAGCCACAGGCCAGTGGTAAACACCCATCTTGCCTCCCAGTGAATGTGCTTTAGCCACCCATCACCATTACTTACTAAACTTGCTGTCCATATTTAAACAAACCCTGCTTGTATTTAAACCTTGTATCATGTCTTTCAATAATTTTGTTATGTTAATTTTGACCAAGTAAGGCATATTTCAAGTCCATATTTCTTCTTCAGGAAGAAACGATCTGTCTTCTGATGAAATCTTTCAGTTGTTGTATAATTATACAAGTTAGTCACAAGAAATCAATAAACTAATTGTTAACTGAATTGAATCAGGTTCATTTTTACTTAACTTTTTTGTATAGAGATGCAGCCTAAAATATGAACTATTATCAGAATTTTGAGTCAACACTTGCTCCTTCAGAGAGCATGTTGACCTTTCGAAGGTCTGAGAGCAGAAAAGACATCTGGCAGGAGCTCCATTCAGAGTGTGGGTTATTATTTACACGTTTGAATAACATATTAACAAATATTTCAATGAAACCATGAAAAATAGGTTAGTTCCTTTTAAATATCACAGGGAAGTAGGTATATTTGAAAAGTGTACATAAAAATACTTGATTCTTTGAAATTGCATATTTTCAGAGTGTTTTGCCGACAACATGCTGCATTGAGAGGCATTCAAAATGGTAAGTCTCAGCCCTCCTTGGTGGCACAGTAGTTGGGAGTTTTTTTCTGTCACATTTAATACTATAATTACAACTCTTTCCACCTTTGTGCCTTTATGCAAATGTACTATTAGGAAATCTTCCTGTAATTACATTGCTGGGTCAATGATTATAAACAATGAAACTTTGGGTAACTATTGGCTTTCTTCCAAAAGGCAATACCAGCAGTCCACAACTTCTCAAATCCTTGCAAACATATCTTAAGTATTTTCATTTTTGTCAATCTGATCAATGAAAAATTAGTTTGCATATCTTTACTGATGAGTGAAATTAAGTGTATTCCCCTCTTTTGGTCATTTATTTTTGCATTTCTAAGGCCAAATGTATGTTTTTCTATTAAAGAGGGTTCCCCATTTTGCCCATTTTTCTACTGAATTTTTTTTTCATGTTGATTTCTAAGATTTTTTTTTGTTTTAAAAATTCTTTTTTAAAAAGATTTATTTATTTATACACATAGAACTGGGGTACCGGCCAGAGGCTCAGGGACAGTGAGAGGATTCACCAGAGATAGAGTGGGGAGCAGAACAGGCCAACTGATGATGTACACTGCTGCGAGGAGCAGCAGGCAGGTCAGGAGAGGCCTGCTGCGCCATGTGGGTCACCTCCAGGGCAGGGGATCGAACTCATGCTGAAGTGGCTTTAGCTTCTCAGTACTGTGCTTTAACCTGCTGCGCCACCAAGGAGGGCCCTAAAAATTAGCCTTTTTATCACAAGGATGATGAACACTTATTCTGAGTTTATCATGTACCTTTTGACTTTGATAAATTTAGCCATAGAAGTTTTATATTTACATGGTCACGCATCAATTTTTTCCTTTCTGGACTCTGGTTTCTGTATTATATTTCCAGATAAACTTTCAGGAGTGAAAAGAAAAAGAATGAAGAACTGCCTCTCATCAAACATTTGTGTACAGGTAATTTTACTACAGCTTTAAATTTCTTCATACAGTCTTTAATCAATTCTGAATTTCAGGTGAAATGGTAGAACTATAATAAGATGATATTAACAAGTTGAAGTTGAAAGTGTCTTGAATACTCAAGCACACAAGTTTCAGAGGTTGACAGTCCCACAGTCCTTATAACTTAACTTATAGCACTAAATTGGTGGGAGGGCCTGCCCCCACAATGTATTTATGTTCTTTAAATGGCACAGTGCATTCTTAACTTAGCTTACCAAATGAGTATTTTCCACCTGCATGATCTACTTGACCTAACTTATAATTCTTATTTTTTCAATTATTATTATATATATGAAACATATGAAAATGTTTCGGGGATTTCAAAGTTTTTTACATATCAGCTTATATGAACTAAATTAATATGAGCCAGCAACTTTCACCTCTTTTTGTTTACAAGATGCTTATATCCCTTGATGTTTTGTCATACAGAGCACAAGTACATTTGGTGTTTACATCTACAGATGAATAGGAAGCATGATTTTTACAGGATATCATTGAATTATACACAATGAAAGTTTGGTTTTCATATAAGACAATATTAAATGTCAACAGTAAAACTGGTATAATCTTTTTATCCCTCTTCTAGACACCTGCAGAAATGACAATCAATAGATTTTTAAAACAACTGAAGAAAAAGGATGAAACACACACAGGTTTGCTATGTTTTAGCTCTAATATATGTGACCTATTAAAATGGTGACCAATATATTTCAAAGTCTATACCACTTCATTTTTCTAAACTTACAGTAACTTCTTATAGGAATCAATATTTTTATCAAAACTAGTGACTACCATAACCTAGCAGATCAAAATAACTTAGATTTTTTGAATGCTCCATCAGTCTTCACTCAGTATTAAGGATACACCTCTTGATACAGAAGCCAGGGCTGCCTGAGCTGAGCCCCAACCCCCACCACCAACTCCACCCATGATAATCCAAGTGGCACAGTAAATCCCCAGGGAGCTGAAGCAAGTGACTATGGCTTCCTGTTTTTCGAGGAAATATACATTCCATAATGACACATGAAAACTGCCCAAAAAATTATGGAGGTTGTCATTGCAAAAATTTGAACCTAAGTTTTGGAAAATCCTCTTCATTTATATACTTCTTATCAGAGTACTTTTTATTTCCATTTCTCACTACATTGTTTCATCTAGAAATAAATGAGGTGATGATTACAATTCATAGCTATAAATAGAATATAGGTGTTGTGTGTGTCTAATTCTGTTCAGCCATGGCAGGCAGACTCTGAGGGGATAAGGTGACTGATAGCTGCACTGGGACAAACTGCTTCCTCTCAAATGCTTTTATTCTTAGATGCAGCTGTGAAAGTTGCTTTTCTTAAGAAATGCAAGGAAGCAGGACTTCTTAATGACTTATTTGAAGCAATACTAGACAAACTTCATTTGATTCAAGAAAGACTCATGGATGAGACTACTTCAGAATCAGGTATGGATACAGCAACATTTCTAGCTGAGACTTATCACAGACCTACATGTAAAATCAGATGAACCAAAAAAACAGTACACATTTTCTTTCTATGCTGTTCTCTTTTCTTTATCCCATTCTTGGATAAAATTCTTGACTTAAGATCTCTTGTGCTTTATAAATCAGTAGGATATAGATAACTCACAAATTCATTAACTAGTAAGAAGTACCTGGTGCTTTGAAAGTTGTGACGTGTGGTCCAGTGCTAAACTGAGTGGCCACCAGGAAAGTGAGCCCATTCAGAACCAGCTTCAATCACACATCTGCATCTTCCCCAGGCCTTGTTAAGATCTCAGAGAATGGCGTGTATCATTTTCTACTTCTGATTTCACTCAAATTCTATTCCTTAAAGTAAAGGAATAGAATTTACTTTTGGTAAAGTAGAAAAGAAGTTTAAACTTTTGATTGACGGTATGGTTAAATGGAACCTTTTCAGAGTGTTTGAGAAACAAGTTCCATTCCATTTAGGCAAGCTCTAACCACTTAGCCCTCTTAAAACCTATAATTATGAAGTTAAAAATGTATCAAGAGGGCTATAATGAAAGTTTGTTAGTATGTGTTTTATACAACAATGCAACATAATTCTTTATTGAACATATTATAGTATTATTTAGATGTGCATCTTTAAAAATCAACATCTGTAAATACATTAAGTTCACCACTAGAAGAAATCCAACTGTTTTTCACCATATGATTAAGTCCATTTACCCAGCTTACCCACCCAATTTCCCCTTCCCTTCTGGTAACTATTAATTTGGCCTTACAGTCTAAAAGTGTTTTATTTCATTTCTTCCTTTGTATGGTTTCTTTATATATCACATTAGTAAAATCATACAATGTTTGTCTTCATCAGCCTATTTCACTAAGCTTAATAATGTCTCTGTCCATGTGTGTTGTTGCAAATGACAGGGTTTCATTTTTTTATAGCTAAGTAGTATTTCATTGTGAATATATATCAATCTTTATCCAGTTAACTGTGGATGGGCACTTAAATTGTTTTCAATTCTTGGCTATTGTATCTAATTTGCAATAAATATGGAGGTACATGTAGCTCTTAGTGTATTTGTATTTTTTGGTTAAATACCCAGCAATGGGATAAACCTATTTTATGGAAATTCTGGTTTTAGTTTTTTCAGAAATCTCGTATAACTTCGCATAATGATTATACCAATTTATTATAATTCCAAAAACAGTGTTCAAGAGCTTAAAAGGTATTATTTTATAGGACAAAACCCCAAAAGAGAAATTAAGAGCAAACATTTCCAAAAGCACATTCATTACATTCTTTTACTAATTTACTCTTTTCTCTAGACCAAGTATCTTTCAACTTGATCATGCCTGTCAGCATCACCTGGAGGTCTTGTTAAAACACAGGTTGCTGGGTCTCAGATACCTGGAGTTCGGATTCAGATGATGTGCTAAGAATTTGCATTTCTAGTGAGTTTCCAGGTGATGCTGCTGGCACTGCAGTCTCACACTAATGTTCTGCAGCAGGTGGCTGCTATTGTTCCTTGTTTTGGGTTATTTGTGTTTTGAGGTGTTTCTGTCTGCATAATTTATTTAAATTACAATTGAATGCTTTTTCTCCCTCCAGACTATGAAGAAATTGGGACTTCACTTTTTGATTGTACATTGTTTGAAGACACATTTTTTGATTTTCAAGCAGGTATAAGTTAAAGCTGAGCGGCAAACTTTATAAATATTTATCTTACATGTGGAAATACTACTCCTTGGGTGGTTAAAAATCATTTGAAAAGAATGTTCATTGCTTTATTAAATGAAAACACCATTAAAAATGGTGTGCCTCCCTGGTGGTGCAGCAGGTTAAAGCTCAGCACTATGAAGTTATCGCAGCCACTGAAGCCTGAGTTCAATCCCTGGCCAGGGAGCTGACCCACATGGCACAGCAGACCTCTCCTGACCCATCCACTCTTCTCTTCAGCAGTATATTTCAGTCCATCTGCCTGTTCTGATCCCCACTCTGTGTCCAGTGAATCCTCTCACCCCCCCCCAGCTAGCCTGTACCCCAGTTCTGTATGCATAATCTTTAAAAAAAAAAAAAAAAAACAGGGTGGCCCCTAACATACAGAAGGAAAAAAATTAGAGAGATGCTGCACCCAAAGCAAACAGCAGTTGCCAGGAGGTGTCTTTTGTCTTTAGTGCTACATGTTATTTCCCACATTTTCTACATAAAGATAATACTTCTGTAATTAGAAAAACATTTGAAAAAACATTTAGAAACAAAATTGTTTGCAAAATGGAAGAGTATTTGGGCGCCTCCGTTTTTAGGCAAAAGTCTGGTGAAGCAAGTGGCCACAAGTGTCCCTTCTACTTTCAGTTCTCCCAACACTGATCTTCAAATCTGATGAGGTAGTATGGAACTGAATCTACAGTTTGTGGGTGGTGGTGGGGGGAGGATAGAGGGGAAATGAGTGAAAATAAAGAAGAAATTTTTGGAAAAAACTCAGTGAGGTATTTCTATAACCTGTTCACCATCATTTAAAATGCCTCCAAAACAGGCTGAATTTCCACCTACTCGTGAGTGTCATCTAGTTTCTCTACCAAGGCTGCCACACACAGCTGGGCAGCTGGGCAGCTGGACATTCTACATCTGGCTACACAGATTAGAATTTGGTACCGATGGCTTCCCTGAAGTTGCATACACACCGTCCTACATTCTTTTCCATGACACTTTTGTCTGTTGAGCAAACGTATTAGGATAATAAGTTCCCCTCTGGAGAAACTTCTGGTCCATATCCTTGTCTCAGTACACACAAGCCTTTCTTATTTTTTCATGATTTGTAACCAGCAGGAAAAAGTTATTTTAACTTACCCAAATTTGTAACTCTTAACAGTCACTTGAAAATATCTGTATGTATGAGAGGAGAAGCCAAATATTTTTTTAAGGGGAGTCTTTAAAATCTTATTCTAAAAAGCTTTATTTTCATCATATTTTCAGGCTTTCACCATATTTTCTTTTAAAGATTTATTTACTTACGCATATAAGAACTGGGGTATAGGCCAGAGGTACGGGGGCGAGAAAGAACATTCACCAGAGTGGCGAGCAGAACAGGCAGATGTACTGAAAGGGGAGCAGCGGGCAGGTCAGGAGAGGTCTGCCATGCTATGTGGGGCAGCTCCCTGGCTGGGGACGAACGTGCTGCAGTGGTTGTGGACAGCTTCACAGTGCTATGCTTTAACAGGCTGTGCCACTAACATGATAATTATCTATATTTCCTTTCTACAAAAGAACCTACATATAAATGCTACATGTCTGAAACATGAGTTAGTTGGGATTCCATACATGACAGTGTAGTATTTTGGGAGTGTGGGGACCAAGAGGAGACACTATTTGGAATCACATGAGGTGCTTAACTTTTGATATCCTATTGCTTAAGTTAGCCTTTGTAACCTTCAGAAAGTCAACCATAAGTATATAGGTATTCTATAAAAGGTTATATATGTTTCAGTATTCTTCAAGTTTGAAATTTTAAATGTCATTTTAAAAAATGACATTGCCGGCCCTCCCTGGTGGCGCAGCAGGTTAAAGCACAGCACTGAGAAGCTAAAGCCACTTCCGCATGAGTGCGATTCCCGCCTGCCCCAGAGGTGACCACGTGGCGTGGCAGACCTCTCTTGACCCGCCCGCTGCTCCCCTCAACAGTTTACCTCGTAGATCTGCCTGTTCTGCTCCCCGCTCTGTCTCTGGTGAAGCCTCTCACCGCCCCTGAGCCTCTGGCCTGTAACCCAGTTCTGTATGAACAAATAAATAAATCTTTAAAAAAAAAAATGACATTGCCATTTTTGTAATACTGTTGTTTATAAAGCCTAACATAACCTCCCAAAGTCTCTATAAAACCTATTTTTAAATAAAACCAAAAGCATTTATGTAACATTAAGAATTTGATGCATTTTTAAAAAGATTTATTTATGTATGCATACAGAACTTGGGTATAGGCTAGAGGTGCAGGGGTGGTGAGAGGATTCACCAGAGAAAGAGTGGGGAGTAGAACAGGCCGACTAACGAAATACACTGCAGAGGGGAGCAGCAGATAGGTCAGGAGAGGTCTGCCGCGCCATGTGGGTCAGCTCCCGGGCAGGGATCGAAGTCATGCTGAAGAGGCTTTAGTTTCTTAGTGCTGTGCTTTAACCTGCTGCGCCACCAGGGAGGGCCCTTTGATGCATTTTTATGAGAGAACTACTCTTATATTCTAACCATATGTGCTCTCCAATTATCCTAACTCTCTCAATAAATGAATATAGCATGAAGGTTATACAGTCAGTTTTTAAGTTTTTAAAAACAGGCAAAAGGGACTTAGAAAAAGCTACAAATGTATAGGGAATCTTAAAGATTTACTGACCAGCTTTATGTATGACAAAACTAGAATTCTATTCTGAATTAGAAGAGGAAACAAAGGCATAAAAGAACCTGTTACTGCTCACAAGACTATTAATTCGGAGCACAACATTGTTGCTACGCACTTGCAAATGGAAAGGGTTAGAATTAGAAACAGTATATTATTTATAAAAGTACTGAATAATCTAAAATATCACATTTTTCCTTATAGCAATAGAGGATAAAATACATCAATCTGAAGAAAGCCTGCAGCAGTTGAAAGAAGAGACTGAGCTACTTCAGGACTTAAAGCAAAACTTGTGTTCTATTCAAAGAAATAGAAACCTCAGGTCAAGTTCTACTGCAATATCTTCTCAATCATCTTACAAATTTCCAAAGTCAGGAAAGCAGGCATAGTTGCAAGCAGGCAGGCCACATACGCCAACCAGTGAAAGCCACACATCTTTAAGACTAGGTTTCTCTTGTTGCATTAGTCTGCAGACTTCACTTCTCACTAGTTCTGAGTCTTACTGGTTGAGATTTTGTGCCAGATTGGGTGTTGAATGCCTTCCTTATCATCAGGCCTACCTCTCCTCTCCCATTTTTAAATTTTACTTGAGTATATTGGATATGCCTCCCATCTCTCCCACTCTCTGCACTGAAAATCCTTTGGTAGCATCCATCTGGTGCATGGTCTCTCACTTCTGCCCCCACTCGAGTGATCCAAGTTGATTCCAGTAACAGGCCAGGCGCTGTGCCCCAGGTGATTGCACATCCTGTTGTGATGTCCGAACTGCTGTGCCTCAGGTCTCACCTCCCAGTTTCCCAATTACTACATCTAAGGATACTTTTCCTCCACAGCAATACTCAGTGCAATCCACTGTTTCTTATGCCACACTGTTAAAGAGTATAAGCTCTTGGAGGCCAGGAACTCACTATTCCCAGAATGCTCTATAAATATCTATTGAATAGCTGAATAATAAATGCAGAAGTTGTTATTTTTAAGACTAGTTCCAGTTCATAATGACTCTTTATAAATTTGAAACTTCTACTTTTCTTGAATCAAATTTACCTCTCTTATTGTCACAAAGTTTGCTTTTTAAATTTCTTTTCAGACAGATACTACATAGGTATACATCATCTTCAAAATAAACATTTAAAACTGGGTACCTCAGTAAGAATATCAGTGGGCATATGCAACAGTAAAAAACAAAACTGAGTTAGGATTGTTTTCAATCTAACAATATTTACACTTTTATGTTCCAAAACCATGTGTCACCCCTGAAAACCTCATTCACACTTCTAAATTTCTACCACAGTACTCTGATTCATAATCATGCTACATTTCAAATGAGTTTGACCTGACTCCCCAGCATGATGTCTGGGACATAAGAAATCAGAAAATTTGACTGAAGAAAGAATATGCTATATAGATGAAAAAAGAATATGACTATTCCTATTGCAACAGCAACTCTAGTCCAAGTTACAACCTGAGAAACAAAATCTAAATCAGTGGTTTTCAAAATTTAAATGACCTGTGGCACTTAATCTATAAAAGTGAAAACTCCAGAGTTTCCAGGCCCACTGAAGATTTCCCCTGGTCTGAATGATTATTGTAACTTTAACTTAGTCCACTGACATTACATCCTATAGCAAAGCTTGTGTGAATAAATTTTGATGTCAAGATCTTTATTAAAAGAGGTGTCTCTCACTTTTCTTTCAAATGTGATCTGTAACCTTGATTTGGCACAATGGAGCAATGTGCTTGGCAATTACAACACAAGCTACTATCAGATAGGCCTTAAAGCCTACCTGGATTTACACATTAGCTACTATTCACTGGAAAAACCATACTCAGATGACATAGTCTGAACATAATCTTCCTAATTCTGCTCTCTAGTCTGAGCCTAATTATGGTAAAAAGTCTCAACACTAAAAAAGAAAATACATGTAAAGTACAGGGCACAGTGTCTGGCACATGGGAAAATAAAAGCCCTCAAACATACACACATACACCACATATCCTTCCCTTGCCAACATTTCCTCCTAATGGGTCCTAACTTGTGTTCTCCATTCTTAACATATGTGCTTATGGTAAACTCTGGAAGGTTCATTAGCCTTACCCTCTATGCCCGCTTGCGCCACTTACCTTGTGTTCTGGAAATGAGCTAAAAGGACCATTTGTTTTCCCACACATAGACCCATTAGGAGGAAATGTTGGCAAGGGAAGGATATGTGGTGTATGTGTGTATGTTTGAGGGCTTTTATTTTCCCATGTGCCAGACACCGTGCCCTGTACTTTACATGTATTTTCTTTTTTAGTGTTGAGACTTTTTACCATAATTAGGCTCAGGCTAGAGAGCAGAATTAGGAAGATTATGTTCAGACTATGTCATCTGAGTATGGTTTTTCCAGCATCTTCAGAACAGCGGCTTCTCATATTAACTATTATCAACAGATTTTCTCACTGTTATGAAAAGCTGTTATTGTTTTAATTCCTGAACTTAACTCTCTTCTCTCCTAATATCTTATATATTCCTTGAGGGGAGGAATTTATTTTTTGTTCATTTATAACTACTCCCAAAGGATTCAGATATATTTTCTGCTATAACACTCCAACAATATTATCTCTCAGGAGGAATAAAACAGAAGGATTTCTATGGATGTGGGAGGGGTGGGGTTGTTGAAGAGGGGTGGGGTTGTTGAAGAACAGCCTATTCACTCACTGTGGTGCCTGTTTTCTAGCCTGAGACCTGTTAAAAATCACAGCACTGATTTTTTTTTAAGAACTGTGGCAAAATATAACAATTTCACATGATGACCACGTTTGACTGTACTATTCCACTGCATTCACATTTGTGATAGCATCTCCACCATCCATCTACAGAACACTCATTTTGCAAAATGAATTCTGTACCTGTTCAACATGAATTCTGCATTACTTCCTCCTCTCCTGCTCCTGGTAACCACCACTCTACTTTCTGTCTCTGTGAAGTTGCTGACCCTAGGTATCTCGTAGAGGGGGGTTGTATAGGATTTGGCCTTTTGTGACTAGATTTAATTCACTTAGTGCTGTATGGGTCAGAATTTCCTTCCTTCTTCAAACTGTTTATTAACTGATTTTTGAGGGGGAAAAGAACAACTCTATATCTGTTTTAACAGATTATTTTATTTATTAATGTATTAGTCTGAACATTACATAAATACAGCCTATATTCTAGAGTATCAAACATTATTCCAGTAAGAAGTTCAAGAGTAGATGAAGGGCTAATTTAAGAAATATGAGTACTTTGGCTTTCATTATTACACCAGATGAAAAAAGCAACTCAAAGAATAGTTTTCATCTCCTGCTATAACTAGCAACAAAAACCAGTAAAAAAATAACAGTATTAAAAATAAAAGATACTCAATAGGACACTTCTATTTTTTTCCTACATACATACTCATACAAATTACACAGTAATCTAACATAAGAAGTGGTTCTTCACTTACATTACGAACTCAGTAAATATTTGTTGAATGAATTATCTATGGGAATGGATATGTGTGTGTGTGTGTGTGTGTGTGTGTACATACACACACACACATACACACACTTTAGTTTGTGCTTTTGGGAGAAATTTTCTTTTTCAAGTAAGAGCAATAGTAAACATACTGAAGTTCCTGTGTTGTCCTAATTATAAGCCTACAGAATAGTGATTGTTATAATCATAGTTAATAACCAAATTTGTATTTACCAAGCTAAGAAAAGTCATATCATGTTTCAGAACTAATTCTAACCTAATAATTCAATAGGCTTCAATCACTTACAATATAGTATAAAAAAAGAAGAAGGGGAGCGGGGGGAAGCAGGGCTTCTAGGTTTGCTATTTATTTCACCTATCAATGAATTCCTATCTTTCATCCATCATCCCCTTTCCCAACACACCTCAAAAATGTCACTAAAAACAGTAGCTGCAGCATCTCTTTGCAATTTTTAGTTCCACTCTAAAAAGATACTTGGGCTTTGCATTCCAGGCAGAGACCTTAGATGGGAGAGCAGAGCAAAGCTTTGTTCTAAAGCAAGCTCAGCAGACACATAAAACACAACTGAAAAGTTCCTTTTAAATAGAAACTTCAGGAAAAAACCATCATTTGATCATGTTTTTAAATTAAATTGTACTTAATATTATGCCTAGTACAATTAAAAAGAGCAATATCAAAAGTGAAAACTGGTAAATTTTCAAATAAGCAAATTTGTGATGATATTTTCCTAGAGTTAGAACAACTTCCATTAAATCCTGTAAGACAGTTGATTCTCAAAAGCTATTCCTTTAAGTCAATGTAACAGATTTGAAGATTTAGCAGAGATAATTTAGGGAGGCAAGAAGATATTGAATGTGTCATTATTTTCCTCTTATGTTAGCATGTATAGGAGGAGAGGGGAAATTTAAACTTGAGTTCTTAAATTTCATCTTAATTTAACAAACCACAGTTAGGTAGTAGTGGAGAGTCTAATTTATAAAATTCACTTTTGTCCAAAGAAAGTTTATCAACTTTTCACAGATAGTTCTAAATTAGTATGATTTATGTGCTTAAATCTCAAGCGACATTTTGGCTAACCTAGAAATGCATCTTTACATAATTATTTCAATAGGTTTAATTCATATTAAACTGAATATTATTTTGATACACCTTGAGGTTAAAGAATGTCATCAGTAGTGCAAACTCACAAACAAAAACCTCCAATGACTGTGCCTGATCCTTCACAGTAAGGCTGCTGTGTCAGCAACTAAGGCAGCACTTCAGCAAGCCCCAAAATCAGGGCCTTTAATTCAAGGTAGGGCCTCTCTACCTCACAATTTGCACACTAGCCCAATTCCTGGTATCAAAAGGGTTGTTGATATGTGAGCCAGGAAACTTGCCTCAGATTTCCTTTTTCCAAGTTCAGACGTTCCTCCAAGCAAGAACAAAAACAACCAGCTGAACTTTCACCCTTTTACAATGTTCCAGCCAAATATAAGGTCACATTTAAAATATACACATCTGGAAACAAGTATTGTTTAAACTAGGCTCTGGAAAAGCCATACTTCACATATTCCTACACAGAGAATGGTGTCTCAGATGTAGGAAAAATATCACCTGATGGGTTTTTACCTGCAGAATTACATTGCCCGCAGAGCACAACCGACACACCATCACCCATGCCCCAGAACACTCACACAAAACCCAGCAGCCTTGGGCTTCAGTTCTTAAAGGCTCCACATTTACTGGCTTTAGCAATGAATTCCTTTAGCAGAGGGCCATCCATTTGCCAAAATGCTGCAGTCTGTGTAACTTCTGTCAAATGATTGATGCAAAACTTAAAGCAGAATTCTTCTAAATCCTGGACACACACAACAAAAATAAAAAACAAGAAGAGGCCTTTTTTTATTAACTTCAATTGAATTCTCACCAAACCCCTCACCCCAAGTCTCTCACCCTCCCCAGAAAGGATACTTGAGGCTAGAAACTTCAAACTACGCAAACAAGTGACCACAGACAGGTGTAAGTAAAAAGATGTACCATTTGCTAAAGGCACAATAAAAGCAATGGTTCCCCTACCTCAAGTCTGACTCTTCACAGCACACATACAATCTGGGGGAGGGGGGGCGTTTCCTCCTGGTTGTCACAGTTATACTCAAAGACACTGTTTTAAATAGCTGAAAGTGATTTTAGTCCGTATCAGGAAGTCAAAGAAAAGAATTAATTCACTCTGATTCAAGAAGTCAGAGGAAAGAATTAAGATGCAGGTTATTTCATTTAAGGAAGCAAAGACTTTAGAGATGTGAAGAGATGTGGTCAACTCAAAGTGACACAATGAGAAAAAGCCCAGGACAATAAATTCACTTGCATGCTCTCCTAATTAAAAATACCTTCACTTTACGATCCAACAAAAGTAACACACTACAACCTTCACCACACTAATTTCTCAATCCAGAAAATACTCCTAACATGGGATATTTCAGTCAAACAAATGGAAATCACCAACTACCAGCATCAAGAAGGAAAGTAAGGTATAAAGTGGTAAAGCAGGACTTAAAAATCTATTTCTGCCTATGCTAAAATACCCTTTCATTCCCAGCAAAACTCTATTATAATGCTGTTGCATTCCTTCAAATGTTGGTATATATATTAAATCAATTAGGTGCCTGGGATGAATCTTAGAGAAAGCCAATTTGACTTTTCTCCCAGTGCAGTACACTCCAAAGTGAATCATTATTCATTTGTTTCTTAATTGAGGTAACATTGCCTTATAGTACTGTGTATGATTTAGGGGGACATTTGTGCTTTCAATAGACTCCCCCCACTCAAGAAGGCTGAATGCAGAACTGAGTGTCCTGTATACTACAATAAACTGTTAAACCCACTCTCATTAAAGAAAAAGCATTATTGCTGGTATTATAAACCAAAGGTTAATAAATAGCTCTGGGGGCTAAAGTATATTCCACGGGAAATATATCAAAAATAGAAAATAATTTATCTGCATCTAACTTAGGAAGTAGACAGTTATAAGTACAGACTTCTTGACACCATATATAAAATCTTTAACATTAGTTTAGTTATATAATTTCAAAGGAAGTGAAGTGTGTACTGAAGTGTGGCATTGTAAATGCCTATAGCTTCTATGTGTATTATTTGGAATTCAAGAACTTTTCTCATATATATATGAAAAGTATATTCATTTAAATAACTATACAGATTACCTTGAGCATAAACTTTAAGAACTGTTAAAGTACAATCAAGTATACAGTGGTGCTTCTAATTACAAATCAATTCACATAGCTGTGAAAGTAGTTCAAATTGTTTTCCCCTTCAATTAGTTTGAATTAGTGAGATTTCTCAGTATTCAGAAATGTTTATCAGATTCAAACATTAATCTGAACTGTTTAAATCTGAACTGTTCAAGTAACTAAACTCTATTTTAAAAAAACTTTAACTAAACCCTGGTTACAGCAAATCTATGAACAAAGAAGTAACGAATGCAAATGGAAAGAGAAATTTGAATTTTAAAGTTCACTGACATGAATCAAATTGGCACAGCCAACCAGATTCACTTAGCAACCAATGCCCCGCGTCAGTTTGCCTTGAGTACATAGATGAGATGAATATCCTTCTGATTATTTCTTAAACACTGTAAGAAACTAATAATCTGTTCATTCCATTCTGCAAGTGGTCAGGTGGACCTTCGATTTCCTAGAAAATAAAATACAACTCTAACCTAATATGTCAATTATAATAAGACTGCTGGATTTTAAAAAAAAAAAAAATTCCATAGAGGATGAGGAGGGTCATTTAACCAGGAGGTATAAATAGCTCATGATCAAAAGTCTTCTCCAGGCTTTGGGAAGTAGGCGAGAGAATAAATTCAAGGAGTCTAGTTTGCTATTCTTGGTATTTTAGAAACTAAAATACATATTTATGACATTTTGTGGTAAGATTACTTTATAGAGGTAGTAAGGAAAATAAAAGACCAGGTTTGCTATAATTAACAAAGAAGATCCAAATAAAAACTACTTTTTTTGACATAAGCTACAAATTCACTCCAAATTTTCTGATGTTTAAATTATTCTAATAAATGTACATACACCAAAAATAAGTTGTTTTTCCTCCCCCACAAACTTTAGCAACAAAACAGAACAGAAAATTTATGGTCCTAATATCTAGATTACATTTTTAAATGTTTTGTAGCCTCTGATGGCATTCTGATGCAGTCTTAACACTGAAATTACTGAACATTGACTTCTGTGGAAGGTGACTTGGCCAGAGTGGAACAGGGCACCACTGTGTTACAGGCCACTCTGGAGACATATTAGATGCAAGATATTGTGAGCCAGACCTGTCAAAATTTGGTTAAAGAAACAAAACCTGAAAACCATAAATCTAGAATTATTTTATTGTATGTAAGTACAAAAATAGTCCTGAGAAAAGTGAGTTTTGTTTCTATTTTTTAGAATGTACATAAAAGTCATATAGGAAAAAATAAAGGTGCTTCCTCTCACAACCCCATAAATATTTAAGTCTACTGATCATGGGGAAATGTGGCCCTTTAAAAAAAAACTATAATGACTATCTGGCTTTAGCACTAGCATTCCCAACACTCACATTTCAAATAATTTTGGAATCAGATCCCTGGGCTCATATTGTTTTGCTTCCCACCAAAAGCAAACTTCTCATTGCTTACTTAGCAAGTAACATTTTCTGTAAAGTTCTGTTTTGGTTAAACAAGCAGTATTCTGTTTCTGCTAATGTTCAAATGTACATAGAAAACAAAAATTTCCTGAAAACAGTACAAAAAGAAGCATTGCACAGCTTTTAAAACATGATACAGAACTACCCTGAGACAATGTTTGATTCACATTTTTCTCCCTGATACCAACATTTATTTGGCTTACACCAGAGAAATATTTATGTGTTCCTTCTCCAAGTCTTTCTTCATTAAAACATGCAGAAAGTTGACAATGCATTCATAATGCAAAGGTTCAAACCAGATCACTACTGAAAATATTCACAACTACTGAGTTACTATATTGATGTTGTGTTTCTGTGTACATCTGTTTCAAAGTTTTTTTTGTCAGAAGAGGGTATGGAAAAACTAATAACTTTTATAGAAGAAACATGGTTAGCATGTAGGCTCCAGCTTCCTAGCATTTCAACCCAGAGATGAAGGAAAAGTCATCTAGTCTCTCAAGTTGAACTTCTGAAAACAAGAGTTTCTACAGTTTATTTCCAACCTGACTTTGTAGATACAGTAGTTTTATTTTTACATTATTTTATATAGACTTCACTTATTATTTACTACATCCCATAGCATCAAGGAAATAAAATGTAATAATTCCATTGATCATCATATAATCCTTCAAAAAAAAAAATGTATACCATCTAGAGAGAGATCATTCTTTCTGCCATCTATATTCTAATTTTCCTACATTAAATATATATTATTTGTAGAGTTGTCAGTTGCTTTTTCTTTTCCATTTTATGCATTTTAAAAAGCATAACTTGGGATAGGAGAGGGAGGGAAAATTTTTTAAATAGTAAAAAGTATACTTTTCTGGTGGGATACTTCAAATATATTCATCCCTTCATTCATTCAACTCAACATATATTTTTGAGGGAAAACTATATGCCATACAGGACAGTCACATGCTTTTGGAATGGGTAGAAATGGCATAAGACTTTCTGAGGTTTATTTTAGCTGAAAGAAAGTTTCAACATCTAGATGGGGAATATTTGCCTGTGCCAAGGTGGGTCTGACTGGTTTTAGTAAGCAAGATCCTAACCCCAAGAATAAGGAACTCATTCTCAATGAGGATAAGTGTGGAGAAAAATAGGAGATTCTAAAATCAATTAGCAAATAGAAAAGGCATTGACCAACTTAAAATTATATTATTGGGTGTAAATGAAATGAGGAAATAGCATTTCTTATAATAAAGAAGTTCATGGTATCAATAAAAGGGGTGGGAAAAACCTATACTCCCATTTCCTCTTAAAAATGCTCATTTCAGGGCCTCCCCTGGTAGCACCATGGGTTAGGACTCAGCTCTGCAAACTGGCTGCAGCCGCTTCAATGCAAGTTCGATCCCCAGCCCTGGAGATGACTCACATGGCATGGCAGACTTCTCCTGACCCGTCCGCTGCTCGCTTCAGCAGTGTACCTCATCAATCTGCCTGTTCTGCTCCCAACTCTGTCTCTGGTGAAGTCTCTCACCACCCTTATACCTCTGGCTTGTACCCCAGCTCTGTATGAATAAATAAATCCTGAAGAAAATAACAAATGCAATACGTTTTTAAAAAGATCATTTTATCTGTTGAAGGAGCTGCAGAGAAAGTCAACTATATTTAACCTTATCTCAAATTCTTATAATCTCATAAACAGGACACATTTTTAAAATAAAAAAACATGATGGTCCATTTGAATCGCAAAATGAGACAAAAATGGAGTCTGTCTTCTACCACATTTCCAAGGCCATAAGCTGCAGATTTTCAGATGTGTTTGTTAATTTCCTGATATTCTGCCTCATCATACCTATAAGAACAGACTAATTATGCCATTTAACCTTAGCTAGACATCAAAACTCTAAAGCTGCCACTATATGTCTTGTCTTGTCTATGAATTTATAAAACCCACCACACTAGTCTTTAGTTCACTATCCTTAATGCAGCCTTCAAGTTGTACATTTATTCAGTTCAATAAACATATATCACCCTGTGTCTGCTACATCCCGTTTAAACTATGGGGTACAAAGACCAATAGAATACAGTTCCTGCTCGTAAGGAGCTTACAATCTGATATTTTGGTTCTTAACTTCTGGAAAGTGCACGTGAACACAAAATTTCATACTCCCAAAAGACCATTCGTTCATAGGCTCTCTAAAGATCCATGATTTCCACGCTAAGAATTTAAGCCATTGTAAAAAAACAAACAAAAAGGAGTCCAGAGCCAGTTCTTCACATGAATTATTATGAGTTATAATTAGACAAAAACAGAATTTCACAGCACATATACACACATATAAATCACACAGCATCCTTGACTTATCACAGGGTAGAGTTGGGGAGACAGTAAAGTGAGGTGTTGGAAAAAAATATATGCTGACCTTGACAATATTTGAAACTATTCTGTCTATTAGTCCAGTTAGGTGTGGCTCTTAATATTCCAGCCTGCAGCAAAGCTGCTGAAACCTCAGTTTCTAAGATCAGTAAAGAATGCACGTAGAGGAACAATAAACTATGAACAGAGAATAAAGAAGCAAGATCAGATTTCATTTTTTAAGGATCAGTTAGTTCACTGATTCCCTAAATAGCAGTGAAGATGTCTCTTGTGAAAACAAAGGGGGAAGCGAGCACACAGAGCACTAAGGGCGGTGGCCTGGCCGTTCTTTTATGTTACCTCTGCATCATATCTGACCGCAGCGGAGAACAATGAAAAGGCATTCTCCACAGTGATCCCTCGCTTGATTATATGCTGGCAAAGTTTTTTCAGTCTGTTTTCACAATAAGACGTTGCCAAATCCAAAAGACCTAAAAATAAAAGTATGCAAAGTTTACTTAATATTAAAATAATTTCTCACAAGTTATAATCATATATATTTATTTTAGTGAACTGACTCAAGTAGGTAAGACAGCAGAAGTTTCTTCATGAATAATTCTCTGAATTTTATTAAATTCTTTTACTCCCTTTAACTCCCAAATATTTCTATCATACTCATTTTACACAATTTTTTCTATAGTACAAAGACAGGAGAAAAGATAAAATCTTTGCCTCCATTTTTGGTTCTAAATGATATGCTAAATTCATTAGCATCTTGTACTTCAGAATTAAAGTAAGTCAATAATCATAAGTAAACTGTGCCTGTAATTATCAGCCATGGCAATAACACAATACAGTTTTTAGAGACATTTACTTCAAATCTTTATAGAAAGATGTAAAAGCCAATAAACCTAAATTTTTTTATATTTCAATGCCACTAAGAACACAGGAGATGTGGGTCTGACCATGGTCAGCCGCCCCACGTGGCCAGTACCTATAGCGTCTTCCGGTGGCAGGTCCACGGAATCTGTGTAGAGATACTGGAGGAAGGCGCGGTACACAGGGTAGGAGAACTGGTCTATTTCTATTACCTCCTTCATGTCCTCATTCCAATAAGACTGGAACATGGATCGAAAGTGCTCACACCTAAAGCAGAGCAGCAAAAGTAACCTAATTTAGTTGACTGAAGCAGATGAACAACTATTTGGCTGTCCTTCACCACATCTGCCCTGCCTCCACGGGATGGAGGGTCTCCAGCCAGCACCCTGAGCACAGCCACAGGCAGGGGCCTCTCACACTTTCACTTTTGACAAGCACCTCCTCTTAAATATTAAAAATCAGACTGAGAGCCTAGGTATACCCAGTGTGCCAGCAGTACCCTGTTTCCACCTGACTGGCCCCAGTCACCTCACATTTTTGTGACCACTTGTTTCTTTTTTCCAAAGCTACTGTACAGATAGGCATTTCAAACTAAAATTAAAGGAAATTCAGAAATGAGCACAAATCTCGACTACATATTGGTATCACTTAAATTATTCTTTTGGACATGCAAAGTACAGTGTTAGAAGTGATTTAAATGTGAACTGAGCTATGTTTAAGCTGATTGTTGTTGCATTACCACACACAATCATTGATCGGATGTCCCACAGGGCTAGGTCAGCACTGCTGACTTTGAGAGTGTTGTCAGGGGAAAATGAATCTTTAAAAGGAGGATCATAAAAAAATGGAGCTTCCATATAACCCAGCAATCCCAATCCTAGGTATCTACCCAAACGACACAAAAACACTGACTGAAAAAGATACCTGCACCCCCATGTTTATTGCTGCTTTGTTTACAATTGGAAAAACATGGAAGCA
>NW_004567111.1:52970414-52982664 GCF_000260355.1 Condylura cristata | reverse complement strand
AAAAAAAAATGAGTGTGCACACAGACATGCAAAGCTCTTCAATTATAAATGGACTGATAATATCCAACAAAAATATTACATTATATTATTTCTTTATACTTCTAAGGCTATTTTTAATCAGTCCCTACTTTGTAAAAAAGATGAGTGATATCTCAAAGCTCATGTATATACCTGATTTTCAAGACAGCTTTATGGACATGAATATATTTCCCATCAATTCGAAACTTCAGGTCAGCAGTTTCTGGGCTATCAAACTCTTTCTTTAGTGACTCTGCAACTGTTAAAAAGTCTTCATGTTCTAAAGACAACAACACATTATTAATATAGAAAACTCAGGAAACATACTCATGATTTGAAAGACTTCAAAAAAGAAAAATTCTTTTAAAGAGTTTATACTAGATTTGAAAAGCCAATTTTACAATATTAAAATAAGTATCCTGCATTTGTAAACAACAAAACATATATATTTGTAAAGGTAAAATGCTCGTCTAATATTCTGTTAGACATTAAAATGTATATTTCTTTAAAAAAGAAAAATTTATAAGGTGTCCTTAATTATAGAACAACTAGCTCAATGCTTGGATGGTTCTCTTCTAAGGATAAGAATTTATCAGGTATTGACTGAAATACTAAAAACACTTTTGCTCATCTCTGGGTAGTTTCAAGGTGTTGATAAATTGAACCCAAGGAGTCTCAAAAAATAAACCCACCACTTTCTGGTAGTGCTAAGCAATCATGCTCTCACAGAGAAACCCTTTAATCTCTGTATATGAAATCAAATTATTCTCAACCATAGAAATTAGTGTACAAACAATAAACCTTAAAAGCAAAGCAAATTTGCTTAGTAGCAATGTATATTCAAAGTCAACAAAAATATTCTCTATTGCCTGATAAGGAGAATAACTGTTATGATTATATGTAAGTGAAATTGTGTTATTATAAAGAAAAGTAGTATAAAGAAAAATATTATAGTCAAGAAACCTGAGGACATTCAACCTTTGTTGTTTGACAGTGACTAGCAAGGTAGCTATTCTTAGGCATACCCCAGGACCATGAAGCTGGTCACCTAGTGACAGCTGAGACACTTAACAGTATTGCAAAACTGGCCTTCAATATCAACTGCTGAGCAACCCAAGTCCCTTGCTTGTCAAGAGTTACATTAATTTTCAAGCACAGAGCATCCTGCCCATTTATTCCCTCTGAATACAAATGAAAGAATAACTTAGCATACATTGGTAAGAGAATAGAAATGAATAAAAAAATTTTAAAAAGTAAAGTCATCTTGTTAATGGCTCAGTTTTTATGACATCTTAACAATTTTGATGAATAATGGACTTGTGAAGATGACAATATTCAAATAAGGGACAGATTACATCATCCCTCACCCTGAATTACTATCCTTTACCATGACTCTGTATTTGAGATTGGTTGAAATAAAGTGGAGATGACATACCATCTTAAAAACTGTAAGTTTTCATTTAAAACTTATTTTTGGTCTATACTATATTCAATCATGTAATAAATTTAGTATGACAAAACCACTTAGGAACAGGTTATGCAAACAAATATTTGGACATGAATGTTCATAACACTATTCACAATAGTCAAAATGTGGACATCCAAATGTCCAACAGATAAATGGACAAATAAAATGTGACATACACATAAAACGGAATATTACTCAGTCACTTAAAAAAATGAAGTATCTACAACATGGATGGATCTCCAAGTATTAAAGAAACCAAATACAAAAAGTTGTATATGTATCATTTCACTGATAGGAAACACCCAGAATAGGCAAATACACAGATAAAAAAGGAACTTCCTGCCAGGGTTTGGGAGAGACCGAGAATGCAGAATGACTGCATAATGAATACAGAGTTTTCTTTTAGGATGATGAAATGTTTTAGAATTTGTTTAAGCGCTCAAAAACAGATTTGTGGGTCAAAAAAATGTCATATATTTACTCAGCAATCAAAAAAGGTAAACTTATATCATATGGCACCATGGGTGCAGCTGGAAAGGATTAAGCCAAGTGAAATAAATCAGAAGGAGTACTGTAAATACTAATGGTTCCACTTACATGAGAAATAGAGAAATCAAACTAAGAGCCAGACAAAGACAAACTTTAAACCAACTCTTGAAAACTGACAGATGATATGAGGTTTGTGGTGGGGAGCGCAAGTGAGAGGGGACAAAACCACAAACACAAAACTAGTAAGTATGTGAAATAATGGCACTTCAATATCAACAAAAATAAGCTGAAAAATAAAACATTGTACAACATTGCAAATGAACTAAATATCTGAACACTTAAAATGGTTACTTTTTATATAGATAAATTCACCTCCACTATAGGGAATGCACTTAAGGGAAGAAAATGGTAAGTCCATGTAAGATTTCATTAGATATTGTAAACTATATTATGCACATCTAGCTTGGGGAGAGGTGTAAAAGCTAATGGAGAATAAAATACTCTAAAACTTGAAATAGCTCACAGCAGCAATATGCAAGCAAACTGGCCAGAGGACAGTAACGATGGGCACTCCTGGTGGGCGCAGCCCTGACTGTTCTTACCCACGGACAGGAGGCGCCACGAGACGGCGGGGGTGGCAAAGCAGGCGAACACGTCGTCGGTGCAGGAGAAGTGGGTGAGGTGCGGCAGGATCACCGACTGGCCCCGGCACTGGCCCCACATGTACACGTGCCCGCCCTGGGTCTTGGCAGCCGAGGTGTGGGCAGAGTGGCAGGCTGCGATCTCTACCACCCTATAACATTTTAAGAAAATGCATGCTTTATACAGTTAAGAAAAAGGATTGCTAAAATACATCACCTTCCTTCTGTTTCAGAGAAGCCCCACAGCACACCACACAAGGTAAATGTGAAGTTCATGCTTTGAGCACTTCAAAACACCATCCAAGACCCAAGGATATTAGCTGCCAGTAATGTAGACAAAACCAAAAGACCAGTGCAAGAGTTACATGTTTCTCCCTTCCTGGATCATTCACTGCTTATCCTAACCTCATTCTGAGTTAGGATAGTGTACACTATTGAGGAAAACTTGGAAATGGTGACTAGAAACTAAAGTAAATTGGAAGGTGGACAGTGACAGTGCTGGGGGCTTAGAGTAGTAAAGAAATACTGCCTTTGTGCACCATTTTCTCACAAACACAACTTGTCCTGTCACTCCCTGCCATCAGAGCGGGGAATGATGATACTGGTCTAGGGGTCACAAATTCAGACCATCCCAATCCATGTGCACATCAAGCCAAAGTTGGTCTGTTTCTCAGTATGATTCTTAGGCAAGGGCCCAAGAGTCTAAAGTGAACACTCTGAAACTTAATGCATAAGACCACACAATGTGGCTGAGTGACATTAAGCATCTATTCCAATAATATACGTTAAATTAAATCAATACGTAAATAGATAATGGCCTTTCAAGGGCAGTTTCAAGAAAACTAAAACTGTTTTAGCTGGCTCAAAGAAAAAAATTGCATGGCACTTTCAACTGAAAATGGTGATGGACCTTAATTTACCTCCCTAGTAAATGAGCAAGAAGTGTAGGAATTACACTAAGGTACACCTAGCTTCTCAATCACCAGGGATTATTTTAGAAAATGACCTAAGAATCACATTAACCCTGTGTTCATTCTGCTGGTACTCAAACTCTTTTGTACAAAATGAGAATGTTAATAAACAGAGAGTTACAAAGCCAAACACCAGAGCTCTAGCACAACAGTCCCAAGTCCACACACACTCCCAAGACATGGTACAGCCAAGTTACCTTTCTTTCTCCACCATGATGTGTGCTGGGCTTAGCAGGTTATTTTTATTGCCAGTTCCCAGCTGCCCATACGTGTTAGCTCCCCAGGCATAGAGCAAGCCCTCATCTGTTAGTGCTAGAGTGTGTGCATAGCCGCAGACAATCTGCAAGTAAATTTAAATGGTTACCACAAACAGGAAAACAGGAAGGGCAGGGAAACGTCTACTTCAGATTACAGCCAGCTTCTGCAGAATGCCAATTCACCAGCAGGTGTGGACTGACATTTTCTGGCATATTGAAAAAGCATTAGAAAAGGCTAAACCTGAGAGTCCTGGATTTTCTGATCACTTTTTAAATGCTAATCAAGACTGTTTGGCCCACCATGGTACTCCCCCACATCATGGGAATTTGTGAAGGATGTGATATTTAGTGTGGAAAATGGAGGCACTGGTATTACTCACAAAAATGTACTAACGAGTAAATCTCCAGTTATTTCTCCATATCAGAGCAAGGGAGACAGGCAGAGATTAGAAGCTAAATGTCTACCACACGTACCTGGTTCACACACACGCTGTGCAAAGCCGCCACTCTCACGGGTGTCAGCTGATTACCGTTGTTTCCCAAGCCCAACTGACCATTGCCATTGTAACCCCAGCCATACACCTTAGAAAGAGAAGGGAGAGAATGGACTTTTACAAGGGCTCATATAAAGGGAAAAATTAAGATGTAGCTCATCTAGACAAACCTGGTATTTTTCATTTCCAATTCCTACTCTCTAGCCTTTGGGATGGAACCCAACTGATGCCCAAATAGAAGATATTTTAGGGGTGAGAGAATCCGGCATCAGTTCTCACTCAAAACTTAGTAGATCGATAGAAGTGGGCAAATAACTAATTCTTGTTTTATACACAAGGAAACTGAGGTTAATTATCAAGCACCTACTAAATGTCATACATTGTGAACAATATTTGCAGCTTTTTTTTTGTAGTCATGTGGCAAGTGCTTAATGAGTGATATAACTATCAGGAGTAGTTAGCGATAGGAAGAAAGCTCAGGTAAGACTTTTCAGAAAGTGGAGACCTGAGCAGAGTGAAGGATGAATGCAGGTGAAGATTTTCCAGCAACAGGCACAGAATGTGTTAGAGGCAGGTTTGCTGAGGTAGAAGTTGGCAGGGGAAAATCTAGAAGGAAAGTCAGGTCCATGAGGGATAAAATTACAAAAAAAAGCCAAAAAAACAGGGAAGGTGGAATGCACATGTGGACATCTGGCTGAAATACTTCAAAACAGAGACTAACATAATTAAGTTTGCATTTTGGAAAGATCAGGGCAGAGCTGGGCATGGGACTGGCAGAAGCGTTAATAGTTTAGGACATGTGTGGGACACGGGGGAAAGCGCTGGCCAGGAATGCAATAAAGGTCCAGCCCAAACAAGAAATCCACAATGTGTGGGCCTCATGACCCAGGGCAATACAGGGCAAAGGGCATCATGTAGGACTTTTCAGGGCAACATGACAGAAAGGAAAAGGAGACACAGACTTTGGGGAAGTAGCAAAAGCTGGCTAAATGCACTTTCAAAGTCAGGAGTGTAGTATGTTTGAACTTGCTGCACAGAAAGTTGGCATGAGCTGTCTGTCACAAACTGTTCTTAAAAGATTTATTTATTTATACATACAGAATTGGGATACAGGCCAGAGATGTGGGGGATGAGAGGATTCACCAGAGATAATGAGGAGAGCAGAACAGGCAGATGGCCTGAAATACACTGCTGAGGGGAGCAGCAGGCGGGTCAGGAGAGATCTGCCACGCCATGTGGGTCACCCCCCTGGCCGGGGATTGAACTCCTGATGCAGTGGCTGTAACAGCTTCATAGTGCCCTAACTCATGCTACCAGGGAGGGCCTGAGCTGTCACAATTTTTAAGGGAATACGCCCTGACCCAGAAATTCTATTTCTGGGAACTGTTAGAGAAACACTTGCATAAGTGCACAAAGAGACATAACGAGTCACAGTTTTTAACCATCATCAGCAACACTGTGTATAACAGCAATTGCAACTTTTCTTCAGTAGAGTTCTGGAATTGGGTGATTACACAAGGAAAGCTAAGCAGCCATATATGAAGTGCAACTACAAGTGGTCTAAGAATAGATTCATGTAAAACATATTAAGCAGGGAAGGTGCAGAATGGCAGAGAAAAGGAGTAGATATAATAACCCATTATTTAAAAGGTAACTATGCTCAACCATATGTAATTATTTACAAAAGAAAGTCCCAAACAATACAAATCAAACTATAAGAAAGGATTTATCTTAACATGTTTCTTTTGTCTTCTTTTGTTAAAATAACCACATAATAATTTTTAAAATAAATTTATTCTAAAAAATAATGGAGAAGTGAAGGATATTAGAATAAAGGGTGGAATGATTATCCCTAGGAATTATGAACTCATTCAGGATTATATCAGAACTGATTCAGAAAGTTAACTTGGTGAGCATTCAGTAAACTCCGACAGGTTCTAGTACTCCAGTGTAGGGCACCTGATTCTGTATCCAAGGAATCACCTTTGTGTAATTAACTTTCATGCACTAAAATATGCAAAGATTGTAACAGATCCACTTATATAGAAGTTGCAACCAGAATAATTTTATAGAAATTATCACCAGCTCTAAAGTGAGCTCAGTAGATGGTAACTGAAAGATGGGTTGTGGTTGTTATTTTTTGTTTGTTTGTTTGTTTTTTTTTAAAGATTTATTTATTCATACAGAACTGGGGTACAGGCCAGAGGCTCAGGGACGGTGAGAGGCTTCACCAGAGACAGAGTGGGGAGCAGAACAGGCAGATCGACGAAGTACACTGCTGAGGGGAGCAGCGGGCGGGTCAGGAGAGGTCTGGCTCGCCATGTGGTCTCCTCCGGGGCAGGCGGCAGGCGGGAATCGAACTCATACGGAAGTGGCTTCAGATTCTCAGTGCTGTGCTTTAACCCGCTGCGCCACCAGGGAGGGCCTGTGGTTGTTATTTTTAAAGATTTATTTATTTATGCATACAAGAGCTGTGGTGTAGGTCAGAGGTGCAGAAGGTGAGAGGATTCACCAAAGACAGAGTAGGGAGCAGAACAGGCAGAATGGCAGAAATAAGATGTTGAGGGGAGCAACAGGTGAGACAGGAGAGGTTTGCTGTACTATGTGGGTTAGCAACCTGACCAGGGATAGAATTTGTGCCCCAGTGGCTGCTGATAGCTTGGTATTGCTGACATTAATCACTTACACCACCAGGGAGGTTGCTTAAGTGGTTAACAAGCAGGACAAAAATTCATGCTTTTACAAGTTGCTTCCTCCTGTGAGCAAACATTCTAGATGTAGGGACATAAAGAAACTTCATGCCCACTAAAGTCAGGTCTGCTTATAAACACCATAGGCTAGGTCAGAGTGCTTAGTTGATTTTTTAACTTGGAAGAGAAAGGCAGCATCAAATGCTTTAGTCCATTACATTAAATGACAAATACAAACTTATAAGCATTAGACTATCTGAATCATACACACCACCATCACACATCCCCCACCCACTACCACCAAAGAAACTTAAATGCATCAGGATCTTTACTTACAAGTAAATCTTGGAATTCAAAAAATGATACTAATGAGCAAATATCCTCTGCTTATTTGCTCTGTCAGTAAGCAGGGAACTATCAAAAGAAAGCACACATGCTTCCATAACATTTCATTGAAAGAGGAAGGGAAGGAGAACACAGAGACAGCTCACCTCACCATTGTCCAGTACAGCCATGGATGACGTCTGGCCACAAGCAATGCCAACTACCCTCTTAATATGTAAACAGTTTGTAACTTTTCGGGGAGTTGGTTGATTTGCTGTAGATCCTGATCCCACCTGGCCACAGTTGTTATATCCCCAAGCAAACACCTACATAAGAGAAACAAAAAGAAAAAGAACGATGCAGTGAAAATGCTACTTCTAGGACACATCATGATCAAGGAAAAAAAAAACCTATTTAATGGGCATTTAGAACGTGCTAAATGGCTCTACATATTTTATATGCATTAATCTCCTTAATCCCCATAGTAATCCTGTAAGGTTACCCTAGCAAGATACTGTTATTAATCATTCCCACTTTATATATAAAAATGGAAACACAAAGAGATTAAGTAATTTATTTGAGGATCTACTCCTAGTAAGCAGTAGGAGTGGAATTTGATCCCAAGCAATGCAGCTGTGTTCCTAACCACTGTGCAACACTGCCTCTATAGTTATGGCAGATATATGTGCATGTGTGTATATACTTAATCAGGCATCAACAGGAAATGAATTATATGCCACATAAGAATTGGTGATGTGAAAAACCTGTTTAATTCTTTGGGTACAAATACTCTTTTTTCTCATGGAAATCTTTTGAAACCATACAGTGTTTTTTTTCTTTTCTTACTAATCACCAATATCGGACTTACATAACATTTGCTGATGACTCAGGACCATCATGGTTATAATTACTAATCACAGCGCCACATTATGACACATTAGCGCTCACAAGTACTAAAGAGATGCTCATCCCTACAGAAGTGACATCAGGTTGCTAAGGCTATTCTTGGCAGTATTTTCTCTGAGCTCTCATTTGCCAGCTTCAAGCAGTTCTCCTCAACTGTACCTCACTTACTTTTGGCCTGTGATATCAGCTGTGACCTGAAACCAAGGATGTAAAGGTTAGAGGTACAAACAGATGTCCAAGACAGCTAAAATCTACTAACAAAGATGAAAAACAACAACAACAACAAAAACCACTTTAACTGATCCTATCAAACAGTAGTGTGGCCAGAAAGAAGAGTTAGGAGGTAGGGGATATTGGCATTAGAGGAAATAACTTCCTCCAATACTACTGGCATTTCTTAGGTCCTGTCTTTCATCTGCCTGCAAGAGGTGGTCCTCACATACCTTGAGTTCTCACTCCACAGCTTGTTCTTTCTTTTGCTACCACTTTTTGTCTAAGTTCACACATCTGATGCTGCCCAAAGCAAAAACAGTAAAACCCACTGCAATGTCTTAAAATAATATGTGCTACAGGTTCACTTCACAGCTACACAAGAAATAACCTGTAACACTTCCTAAAAGTGGATTCACAGGAATACCAGCTATAATAATGCAAATATTTAGCATAATTACCCAAGCAACATATGCTTAAAGTCAAAATAAACCAGGAAAGGCTGCTTACAAATCAGTGAGTTCTAGACAATCATTCTGTTGTTCTTCTCAAATATCCTAAGTTTCCATGCAATGCATCTGCCTGTTATTTTTAAAATGGAGTCTGTGATTCCACTAACCAAGGCAAAAACTAGGAAACTGGATTCCAGGGTAGAAGGCCAGTAGGCAAGACCTGTTCCAGCACACCACAGCCATAAAACTAAGTCTTCTGGCCAATTTATTCATAACTGGTCCTATTTAGTAAAATCGTTGTAATACCACTGAACGGCTTTAAACAGGAGACAATATGACTAAATTTGTGTTGTGGAAATCACAGGAGTACAGAAAAGTAGAACTGAACAGGTAGGTCAATGAAAAAGCTATGGAATAAAAGCAAACATGATCCTCTTCCAAAAGCCCAGCAGATGATAAGACTGACCTAAGGTTATGGAGATAAAGATGGAAAAAATGATACAGGAGATTAAGAAGGTGAAATCAATAGATCAATGGTTAAGCTCAGCAATGAACCTGGGTCTGAACAAATGGAATAGTATGTGCTGGAATGCTGGTAAAGTTATTTTCCATTCCATAATTACATTTACTGAAAAACAAGCACAGACCTTAAGGAAAAGGATCATTAAATTTAACAAAGGAGAGAAAACTACCACACTTTAACAAGTACAAATACAGTCATTATTTTTTTAAGCAAGGTATTTTCATAAGAGCCTTAAAAAGTGGAAACAAGCTAAATGTCTAATGGCACATAAATGGATAAGCAAAATGTGGTATGTACCTACATTGGAATATTATTGTTCAGACTTAAAAAGGAAATTCTGACACATGCTACAATATAGGTGAAGACTGAAGACAGGATGCTATCTTGTGAAAATCCTGTCACAAGATAGATACTGTCTGATTCCACGCACATGCACACCTAGAATGGTCAAATTCATAGGGACAAAAAGTAAAACGGTGTTTGCGGAGGGCTGGAGAAGGGGGAAATGGGGACATCTTTGTTTAATTGGCACAGAATTTCATAGAAAGAGAGGCATTCTATGGGTGGGTAGTGGTAGCACAACAAAATGAATGTACCTAACATCACTGCACTCTAAACTTAAGAACAGTTAAGATGTAAATTTGATATACTGTGTATATCAAATGTTACTAGAATTTAAAACTAAACAGTGAAACAGTGAGCTTACCTCTCCATCAGCTGCCAGAGCCATTGAGTGATGTGAGCCGCAAGCCACTTCAACTACTTGCTTGATCAAGAGATTGGTGCAGACTTGAATGGGAGCAATGCCTTGGTTGGTTGTCCCATTCCCCAGCTGGCTATATCCATTGTGGCCCCACGCATAAACAACTCCATCTATACAAAGGGGTCACACACAACAAATCAGCTCCAAGGAGAAATGGTTACTCCTGTGCTTTCTTCCCCAAATTTTGTGTAACTACAATAATTCTCCACATTACTTTCTTTTATAGTGCCCCCCTCCCAATAAAGTAACCTCTGATAGAGGAAAAGAAAGGAATGGGTTAGAAAAAAGTAGATGCAAAATCATTAAAGAAAGGATTTCGTTTTATTGCAGAGATCAGCTTTATGCTCAGAAGTAAAAGTTTATATATACAAAAATAGACCTTCTAAATACTTTGATTCATTTTAATAGTTTCTGTGTAAAGTGTCAAGAAAAAGGCAGAAGACACAGGAAAGCTTGACACTAATCTTTACTATCACTTTACCAAATACCAAGTTTCAGGGAACCCCTGCATATGTGTGTGTGTGTGTCAGGAGCTTGCAAAGCACAGAGGAAAGAGGTTATATCATTTTACATACTACTGGGTTGTTGGAAAAGTCATGATGTAGTTTTTCTATGTTTTTCAAGCAAAATGCATTATCATGACTTTCCTGGCAATCCAATGTACTCAATAATCAGAGTTTCATTCTATTTATTGGCATAAAAAATCTGGCTGAATTTTAAAATTTTTTTAATGATGCTATCTTTTGGAAATTGGGATAAAGGTAACTTTTCTGTTTCATGTCCTTTTCTGGAACTATAATTTCATGCATTTTTATTAAGGGCAGATATTCCCAAGTTATACACATTTCTCATGTCTTTCCCACAGTAATAAAACTTCCCAGCCTACTAAGGATGATCTAGACCTGGCAACAATGACATCCATGAGCAATAGCAGAAATTCCAGTGTTACTGTCTGGCTGGTGGTTCTGACAACCATCTCCAACCAGGGAAAGTTACACATATTTATGAATGTTTCTGAGTACCTGCTCTAGAATGACTACAACCAACAAAATCTAGGGTCCTCTTCTAAACCAAAGATCAAAGGAGCCTCTGATATGTGTCTCACAGTTTTCCTTATTACAGAAATTATGACAGGAAATTATTCAGTAGTATGAGGCTCAAGGTTGAAAGTATAAAACCTAAATAAAAAGGTTCACGGTATTATGTTAAAGTTATATCAAAAGATAAAAATATCCAAAGAGAAATGTTATAACTCCTGAAAGACAGATAAGCTTGAACAATAGAAACATATACCTTGATATTGTATAAAAATACTAAGTATCATGACTATGGTAATCTTTCCTAAAAAAAAAAACAAAACAGAAAACCCAATTTTTAAAAAGAGCAGCAAGAAAACAGCTAACTCAAACAGTTACTAAAGGCTATAGAAAGTTTCTCAAGATTAATATTAGGACATCAGCAGAAAGATAAACCAATAGGACGGAATTCAAAAGTTTGGAAATAGACTAGTTGCATATGACACTAAAAGCTGCATCAGATGGGGGGAAATGAACTTTTTACAAGTTAGGTTGAGATAAACAGGTAGTCACAATGAAAGACAGAGTCATTCCTGCAACCCAACACTATGATAATCTTCCAATGAGCCAGAAATTTACATATAAAAAATAAAATTGCTTAAGGTTAGAAGGAAAACATCAGTGAATTCCTCTCTAGCCTGAGCAAACCGTGATTCAAAATCCAGGGATGAAATTTTTTTTTTTTCAAAGATTTATTTATTTATGGACACAGAACTGGGGTATAGGCCAGAGGTACAGGGGCGGTGAGAGGATTCACAGAGACAGAATGGGGAGCAGAACAGGTAGATCGATGAAGCACACTGCTGAGGGGAGCAGCGGGCAGTCAGGAGAGGTCTGCCACGCCATGTGGTCACCTCCGGGGCGGGCGGGGATCAAACTCATATAATTCATGCGGAAGTGGCTTTAGCTTCTTAGTGCTGTGTTTTAATCCACTGCACCACCACGGAGGGCCCAGGAACGATTTCTTT
>NW_004567111.1:52953762-52970314 GCF_000260355.1 Condylura cristata | reverse complement strand
AAAAGTACAATGCCTTCAAAATTCTCAGGATATATTATTTCCAATCAGGAATTTTAAGTCTAAACCACTGATCAATTTGCAAGAGAAAAAAAAAATAGATTTCTAGACGGTTTCACAGATCACAGATTTCTGTCACATAGCCTCTTTGGGAAACTAGTTTAGTGCTGTGTTTTAATCCACTGCACCACCACGGAGGGCCCAGGAACGATTTCTTTAAGAGAGTGATACATCTACTCACATTAAAAAAAAAAAAATTACATGGCAAAAGAAAACACATGAGCAAAGAAAAAAATTAAATATTGGAAAAATAATCCTTACAAATAGCTTTGTCTTTCTCTAGTAAGATCCTATAGAAATATGAATTGACAATTCACGAAGGAACTGCCTCTGGCCCTAAATTATATGAAAAGATGTTCATTCTCACTCATAAGTAAAAAAAAAAAAAAAAAGGATGACAAACTGGGCTCGTGCTCCTCAAGGCTGACCTAGCTACTACTGTGGCCAAATGACAGCACCAAAGCAGAGCCCTCAATGCAACAATGACCAACCAAGCCTCAAAGAGAGCAACCAGCCACAGGGTGTAAGCCAGCTACAGAGGACCCATTCCATCTTGAAACAAATAACCAATTTATGTCAACAGGAATAAATATTATCTGGATACTGGTTTCCTGTAAACCACCACTACTACCTGAGGGTTTACAGTATTTAATTCACTAACACAGGATCCCAGAAAACCTCTTATCAGACCCACTTCACAGCAAGATGTGTGGCATGATTCATATAACCATGGACTCACCAGTCCAATCACACACACAAATCCAAAAGCTGCCAGCTAGAAAGAGCAATGACTGGCTGGCTAAAGGCACAGCTGAGGCATCTGCCTAGAGATGACACGTGGTTATGATGGGACACCATCCTCCAAGTAAAGCACATGCTCTAAGACAAGGATCACTATATGGGGCTGGATGCCTAACAGGAGTGATACATGGATCTAGAAACTAGTATATATGAACGAACCATCACTTGCAGCAACTGACTTGGGGAATCTGTGTTTCCTGTTCTTGCAAGTGTTGGTCCTTTTGGTATAGAAGTCCTGGTTCGCTAAGAGACACAGCAAGAATCACACTGAACTTTGGGTTACTGCTGACTCTACTTAGAGGGTATGTCTGGTGTAGAGGCTGACATCTGGTCATCTTTTATGCATACTTGCTCACTAGGGAGAAAAGAGAAACATTCACCAGTCATGGCCAGAGCACAGCATAGTCGGGGACTCACCCCCCTGAAGGATGCAAGTCAAAGGAGATCTAGAAGAGACTCTAGAGAAAGGAGGTCATAAATATGTATGAATGCATGACATATAGATGCATTCATACACAGATGCATAGAAGTACATAGAAGTACAGAGGCCATAGTTGACCCCAGTAGTGATCACACAAGTTTTCTCTAGAAGTCCACTAGAACCCTGGAGGAACAAAACATTAGATGTGGCTGAGTAGTGCATGGGAGAAAATGCTGTGTTGGGTCACCCCGATGGCTCTCAGGCCAAGGCATACATCCCCAGACGCTGGGAGTATGGCAGCTGCCCTTTCCCACCATGGGTCCTCTTGGATTTGCCCTTGGCAATCACTTTCTTGTTAATATGATACTAGCATTTACTATTTGTAAAATTGTACGTCTACATCTTTGTCCGCCTTTTACTTGCTGAAGCCCAGTTTCTTCACTAAATGGCTCTTAGTTACAACTCCTGGGGAAGCCTTCAAGCAATCCAACGGAACCATGCACTAGCATCCTCTTCCCCAGTCTGCTCTTGCCACACTATTTCTGATAGACAAAAGGTGAAATGTCAGGATGATTTGAGGCTTAAGTGATGAAAAAAATTACCTAAGGGTGTGACAGTGAAACAGTGCCAGGCAAGAATTCAGGCATGAATTCTGATCTGAATTTCTGATCTCCAAGGAAACTCAGTTTAGTCTTCAGAGACAGGGCACTGAGTTGGAATATCACACAAGTCAACTACCCCTCTTCAGTCTGGTAAAAGACAAGAGACTTGAAGGATTTATTCACTTTGAATTTCTTGCTGTAACTGCCACTATGGCCCAACTTCTCCCTTTGCCCAAACTTATTTCCCTCAATTCCCTCTATAATACAGAGAGTAGGTCAGCTGGCTCTGCCCTCACAGAGAAAACTACCTAAAGAGGTCCTGAAGGTATACCAGTGAGGACTATAGTGAGATGTCCAGGAATCCCTGTCCTTCCTATTCAGATGCTGTATGATTTGGGGGGAAAAAAAAAAACAGAAAGCCAAGGTCAGATTACTTCTTTACCATGGCGGAAGATCATAGCTGTTTCTATTTCCAATGCACATGAGAGTGAGGTGAGCACCCACCTACCGAGCCCAGTCAGTCCAATCAACTCTCATGATCATACGGGTAATAGATATTGCAAACAGATTGCTTTTGTATCCAAAATAACCTACCATTGTAATAGCCTCAAAGAAAAGGTAATAAATCCATGAAACAATACCAAAAGGCCCAAGAAGGAACATTTAGGAACCAAAAAGAATTTGGAAATGCACTAGCAGGAACATTAAAATTTGACATAAAGGTTTCAAAGAGAAAATTGAAGAAATTTCCCAAAAGTAGATAAAGAGAAAATATAAAGGAACTAGGAAGATCTGTCCAGAAATGAACTTGCTTCTAAGAAAAATCTCAAAAAGAGAATGGAGAAAGTAAAATAGGAAATTATCCATAAAACATTACAAGAAATTTTCTAGAAACAAAGGAATTTCTAAACTTAAGGAACAATAGGATAAACTAAAAATCACCTATACATGAGTACATAATCATGATTTTTTCGAAATGCTTAGAATACAGAGAAGACCCATAAAACTTCCAAAGAAGGAAAAGTCATGTGTGAAAGGCAAAATGACATCAGACTTGCAATAGTAACCATGAAATTTAAAAGTACAATGCCTTCAAAATTCTCAGGATATATTATTTCCAATCAGGAATTTTAAGTCTAAACCACTGATCAATTTGCAAGAGAAAAAAAAAAAAAAGATTTCTAGACGGTTTCACAGATCACAGATTTCTGTCACATAGCCTCTTTGGGAAACTAGTGGTGTATATGTTTCACACAAATGAGGACACAATCGGCTCTCCCTGGTGGTGCAATGGGTTACAGCACTGCATTATGAAGCTCTCCACAGCCACTGCTGCACGAGTTCAGTGCCCCGCCAGGGAGCTGACCCACGTGGTATGGCAGACCTCTCCTGACCCACCTGCTGCTCCCCTCAGCAGTGTATTTCAGTACATCTGCCTGTTCTGCTCCCTACTCTGTCTCTGGTGAGTCCTCTCACCCACCACACCACTGACATATATACCCCAGTTCTATAAGCATAAATAAATAAATCTTAAAAAAAAAATGAGGACACAATCTTAGGAGGAAAATGTAGGATAAAAAAAATAGGGAATTCAAAAAGGATGATGATGAAGGGAAATCTCAAAGGTATTGGTGAAATGAAGTTTTGCACTGTGAGCTGTATAGCAGGCATACAGTGGGCTGTCCAGACTGGAGAAGGGGACAAAGGGCTCCAAAGATGACAAGATAAACTCAGATGTGCCATAAAGCAATTCAGTTCCCTACAACAGTATGGGCATATAGTAATGATGGATTATTTCTGTAAATGAGTCCCAGGGGGAACTCATATAAATAATAATGAGCCAATAATGCAGACCCAATAATGTAAACACTAAATGTTAATTAACCAAAATGGTGATATCACTGTACTGAAATGACATAGGGAGATAGTAGTGGAAAGAGAGCAAAATTTTATCCACATTATGAAAAGCTGAACAAAATCTCTCTCATCTGAGCCACCAAAGTGCCATCCAGACTGAGGTTGGCCTAGAAACTTTGGGGCCACATTGTCACAGAAGCATCCAGAATGCTATGGTAATACTGGTAGCACACACACCAGTCAGCTTTGACAAACAGTACCCAGGATAACTTTAGGAAAGTTGGTCTGAGGCATTACCATTTAAAAAGGAATCATAGCTCCTGCCAAACTGTCAACATTGATAAGCTGCGGACCTTGGTCAATGAACAGACTTGGGTAAATGGGGCCAAAAAGAAGACTGGAACAGCTCCTATCAATGATGTAGTGCAATCAGGTTACCACCACAAAGTTCTTGGGAAGTGAAAACTCCCAAAACAGCCTGTCAACATGAAGGCAAATTCTTTAGTACAAAAGCACAGAGAAGATTAAGGATGGGTGTAGCATGAAAGCACATGGAGAAGGGTTTATTAAATTCCACAAGTGCTTCTATATATATATATATATGTATATATATAAAAAAGTTGGAGTACCCACATTGAAAATTCAGAAATAGCAGTATTAATATGTTAATTTAGACATGTGATATTAAACAGCTGAAAGAGTTAAAAGATTCCATGTCAATTAGCATTGTTAAAATGGCCATACTATCCAAAGCTATATACAGATGGAACAAAATTCCTTTCAAAGTTCCAATGGCATTCTTCAAAAAAACAGAGCAAACACATTGCTGAAAATTCATTTGGAACCACAAAAGACCCTGAATAGCCAAAACAATCCTGACCTAAAAGAGGAAAAGTAGTGATATCACACTCAGACTTCAGACTATACTACAAACCTACAATAATTAAAATGGACACACAGACCAGTAGACTAGATCTGAGAGCCCACAAATAAACTCAACCATGCACAATTATTTATGACAAAGGAGTCAAGAAAAGGAAGTCTCATCAACAAATGCTTTTAAGGAAAATGGACAGCCAGATGAAAAGAATGAAACTAGATCACCATCCCACTCCTTACACAAAAACTAACTCAATATGTATTAAAGACATAGACATAAGATCCAAAACCATAAAATATGCTGAAGATAACATAGGCAAAACACTCCACATCAAAACATTTCCATATACTATCTTTAGTGATGTTTTTGTGGATTTATCACAAATGGCAAGAAAAAAAAAAGTAGAGGCCTCCCTGGTGGCTTCGGAGTTAAGTCTCAGCACTATCATCACTACAGCCTAAGTTCAATTCCTAGCCAGGGAGCTAACCCACATATAGCACAGCAGGCCTCTCCTATCTCTCCCACTACTGCTCCCCTTAAGCATGCAAATCTGTCTGTTCCCTTCACATCTGTCTCTGGTGAATCCTCTCTCTCCCCAAACCCTCCCCCTGTTCTTCTATGCATAAATAAATATTTTTTAAAAAGACAGAAACACGACCCTCCCTGGTGGAGCAACGGGTAAGGACACAGCACTGCAAGCTGGCGGCAGTCACGTCAGTGCAAATTTGATCCCTGACCCCAGAGGTGATCCGCAGACCTCTCCTGACCCACCCACTGCTCCCCACTCTGTCTCTCACTGCCTCTCAATCCTCTCACTGCCCTTGCACCTCTGGCCTGTACCCTAGTTCTGTATGCATTAATAAATAAATCTTTAAAAAAAAAAAAAAGAAGAAACAAATGGGACTCCATTAAACCAAAAATTTTCTGCACAATAAAAAAATGATTAGTAAAACAAAAAGACACCTTTCTGAGTGGCAGAAAATATATGCACCTCATACATCTGAGAAAGGGTTAATTAATATCCAAGGTATATAAAGAAACCATGCCCTCAACAAAAAGCGAAATAACTCAATGAAAAAATGGACATAAGAGTTAATAAGCACCTCTCCAAGGAAAACATACAGCTGGACAACAAGCACATTAAAAAATGTTTATCATCATTTATCAGGAAAAAGCAAATCAAAACTAATGTGATACCACCTCACATCTTGTGAATGGCACCAATCAAAAAGATCATAAACAAATGTTGATTGAGATGTATAGCAATAGGCACCTTCACACACTGCTGGTGGGAATACAGACTAGTCTATCACCTAAGAAAGACAGTGTATGGAAATGTTTTGAAATATTAAAAGTAGATCTACCATATGATCCAGCAAGTCTAGTCCTAGATGTCTACCTGAGGAATGCAAAAACTTTAATTCAAAGGTAAATATGTTCTCCTATGCTCTTTGGAGCTGTGGAAACAACCTAGGTGTCCAAGAACAGAGGAGTATTGTACAAAAATGAGATTTATACAAAACAGAATACTACTTGGCTTTAAAAAGAAAAAGATAAACTCTTGCCATCAGCAGCAACATGGAGGGGATAATGCTAAGCAAAATAAGGAGAAAAATAAATAACAGATGATTTCACATATATGCGTAATATAGAAAAACAAAACAAAGGACCAAAGAAAACCAAACCAATAGTAAATCCCAGACACCTGACTGTAGAATTGAGGCTACAAGATCAGGAGGGAGAAGGTGCACAATGGACTACTGTGGAGAGCTAAGGGTCCTTAGGAGTAGGGGACAGGTGACATGCATCTGAGGAGGTGCCTTTCAAGTCACGTGCAATGTTGCAAAAACCAATGTTACCTCAAAAAAAAAAGTGATTCCTTCTCAACAACAATTTCAAAGAGTAAAAAAGGTGAGGCCGAGGTCCTTCTGTCTTTTACCAAAAACCATATCTGTTATTTGAGAGTTTCAAGTGTCAAATTGTTTTAAAACTATTTTATTGTTTGCAATACATATCTATATATGCACACAAATGTATGTATTATACACAGATGTGTATGTATAGTAATAAAATGTACACTAATCAAAATTGAGGGACATACCCAGTAAACATGGTAGAGTAAGCCACATCAGTTATCTCCCTAATGATCTCAGAAGACAGTTTAATGTCTCATACATTTCACACCAACTTATCACAGGACACTAGATTACCCACATAACTGAATTCTTAAAGGTGGGTGACCAACCTCCCCCCAGCTCCTCAATGCTCCACCTCCAATAGCACTGAAAGGTCATGGGAGGAAGGAGTCGTACATGCAGATTTGGGTGTGAAGCTGCTGCCATTCTGCTGGGAACAAGCAGAGAGGGATCCTGATCTGGGGGACATATATCTCTAGATCTACTACAGAGGTGGGGAAGACCTACAACCCATCCACAATTTGGGAGCTGTGATCAGACATTGAATCCATGCCGACTTTCATTGGTTGGAAAGGCAGATGGAGCCCCCCCTCCACACCTCGAAGAAAAGCAGGAACATTTGTTCCTAGAGTACCATGCTGCAGACTATACTAGCTATAAAACAGCCCCTACTCCCTTCAGATCCTAGCTCACTACAGTTGTGTGAGCTCCATCACCATAAGGAAAACCAGCAGCCGGAAAGACATGGATCTGACTTACCTGGCAGCTAACTGAAAAAGAACCCATTCTTTCCCCACCTGGGAGTCCTTGGGTTCTCCTTGGATTTCCCTGGGTTCCTCACCCACCAAAGACAGTTGAACACCAACTAATACAAAGAACAGTGAAAGAGTTGAGTGACACACCTTGGGTTGCTGGCAGCTAGCTCGGTAATTCAAAAAGACACCTGTCCTGGCCCTCCTTGGTGGCGCAAGGGGTTAAAGCCCAATACTATGAAGCTAGCCACAGCTGCTTCAGCGTGAGTTCGATCCCTGCCAGGGAGGTGATCCACATGGTACAGCAGACCTCTCCTGTCTCGCCCATTGCTCCCCTCAGCAGTGTCTGCCTGTTCTTCTCCCCACTCTGTCTCTGGTGAATCCTCTCACCCTCCGCATCTCTGGCCTGTATCCCAGTTCTGTACGAATAAATAAATAAATCTTTAAAAAAAAAAAAAGATTTGTAAAAGAGTAGAACTGGAGGTGGTAATGCTAAGCAAAGTTAAGTCAGAAGGCGAAGGACAAATACTAAATAGTATTAGTAATAGGTGGAATACAGAGAAACAAAACAAAGCCTCAGGAAAACCAAGGCAATAATAAACCCTAGAAATCTGACTGTGGAACTGAAATTCCAGAGGGACAGGAAGATGGGGGACAGCAAAGTGGGGCCCAATGGACTATGGCAGAGCACCTCAGCGCCCTGGCAGCAGGTGCAGTGTGGTAAGCTGTATGAATCTTACATCCTTTTCTTATGATAACTACATGAATTCCAGGATAAACTAAGATTTCTTGAATTCCAGATTTAAGAATGGCATGCAGAGAAATGAAAACCACTATTACCTGTGTTATAAAAATGTACCAAGTGAAAACTGAAAGTTGCCTTGCTACCACAAATCTGCTGAAAATGATGCCAGGCAAAAACCGGGAGGTGAACAGGGCTTTCAAATAGTTAAGAGGAAAAACCCATGTTGTCCATTCTAAAGATTCATGCCTAACCATGCACACAAAATCAAAGTACTCAAACTTGGTGTGCTCAAAGATTCCTAATTGATGAGAGGCTCAAAGGGAATGGAAAGGGAAGAAAAGCAGAGGAGAGTAAGATTTCAAAATATAAACTCTATCAGATTCTGAAATCAACTATCTCCTGATAAGCAAATAAATGTTCAGCCAAACAAACAGGGTCCATAAATAGGGGCAGCCATGGCCCAAGAGCAAGTTTCTAGCCGAACAAATCCAAGGCAGCTCCCAACATGAAAAACAAGCAAGAGAATGCATAGGCCCCACAGGGCTGGGAGAGGCGAGAACCAGAGTTCCAAATGCACTACCCAAGCTGAATCCATCATAAGGTCAAGGCTGCCACAGCCTCCCCAGGGAGTGGGATTGTGCTGCCTGCCAAAGCACTAAATCCAGAAAAGAGAGATGGTAACGCTCGTGTTGTGTGTTTTAAGTTCAACAGGCCATTCTGCAACACTGCCTCTCCCTTCCCCAACCCACTCAGGAAGTCAGGTCCATGGCAAGCCAGGAGTTGCAGTACTTAATGTGCACAGATGAGAGTGGAGTCTGGTTCCTGTCACCCCAGCCTGTTTGCTATAGCTAACTTTCCACAACTTCAGTAATCTAAAACCTCAGAAACATGCTTTATTGACAATTCATCCTACCTATGTTTCAGAATTAATCTGAAAATGTTTAGCTTTTGCTTGTTTTATAGTCTTCCCTTAGACATCAAAAAATTATATTTGATATGGCCATGCATCCTCCCACCACCACCCCCCGCCAAGGTCAGAATTTTGTGCTCAATTCTCACAAACTGAAAGTTAGCTTTGTTCCCTCTTTACCTTCAGTGCTGAGAAGAACATGTGGTCCACTTCCATAACTAAGGCTTTTAATCTTCTTTCCACATAAGGCTTCTAGCTTTTTGGGGACCAGAGTACTCTGATTATCTCCAGTTCCTAGACAGTTACTATAGTTCAATCCAAATACAAAGACCTAGAAAACAAATAGTTCAGAGTCTTGTTTTAACTTTCTCTGAAAATAAAACACACTAAAGTTCAGTTTGATACCACAGTAGATTGACAAGTTGCTAAAGATTCAACCTTCGCTGACATTAGTTAGGTTTTAAAATATCTGACTATGTTGTGAAATTCAAAGATTAGAGAGTATTAAATCAAGAACTTGAGAGAGATGTCACATCAAAGACACTGAATTTCAAGTATTTTTTAATGTCCATCTTCTCTCATTCTGTAAGCTATCCACCTCAAAGCCCAACTACAAAATAAGTCCATGGCCCTCCCTAGTGGTGCCGGCCCCAGAGGTGACCCACATGGTGCAACAGACCTCTCCTGACCTGCCCGATGCTCCCCTCAGCAGTGTACTTCATCGATCTGCCTGTTCTGCCCCCACTCTGTCTCTGGTGAATCCTCTCACTGCCCCTGCACCTCTGGCCTGTACCCCAGCATAAATAAATAAATCTTAAAAAAAAAAAAAGTCCTAAAATTAAACTCTGGGTTTTGAGTCTTACCTCATCATTGTCAGTAACATACAGGGCTTCATTAGCTGAGGTGCCAAAAACACATGCTTTCCGAATAGATGCAATTTCTTGAGGTGAGAGCAGAGTGAAGATTGGCCACTTCCCTACATCCACCATGACTCTGGCTGTAAGCAATTCCTATAAATAAGCTGGCATTTCTGCTGTAATAAGCAAAAAGGATTCCTACTGAAAAGTAAGCACCACTAAGCAAACAAACAGGCAATAAAAGCTACCCCAGAATAAACGACCCACCTTCGGTTAAGGAGATGGTTTACTTTCTCCAGCAATGTTCCAAGGCTTTCTCCTGTAATGGGAGGGAAAAGTCATTAGAACCCACTGCTTGTCTTGCTCACTGACAACTCAGTGCTTATCTGCTACATACAAACTGGCACACAACCAAAGGCAGATAACAGAGCAAAGACATGCAGACTTTATGAAAAGTCTTCTTCTCAGGTATTTCCCCCCAGGGTATTAGTATAAAAAAGGTGACATTAGTTTGTCTAAGAGAGCTAATTCTTAACAAGATGTAAGGGTGATAAATCAGATTATGTCCACCTTTTTACCCTCTACTACCACCCTCAGGATGCACTGAAAGACTGCCATCTGTGGTAGACGTCACTGCCACAGTAGTCCGCTGTTTGTCTAATGATGGGAATGGGACATCCCTCAGATTGTCGAGAGGTAAAAATATTTAAATGCACTAAGAATTACTAGAATTACTACAATGAAGCTATGAAAAGAAATATTGTACTCGGTTCTTAATTTACATCACCACAGTTCCTATCTGGATACAGACCATATTTCACTTCACACTGAGAAAAGTTATCATAAGAATAAGGGAAAGACAAATTCACCCAAATTCTAGGATTAGAGCTGATGACTACAGCTTTCAGGCAAATAACAATTAGCTAAATAGTACCCTGTTTAAAGCAAAGAGATGTATCAATTTCCATAAGAAATCTAAACTTGATATACTTAAAAGTTTTACACAAAGAATCCTGGTCATAGTTCTAATTCTTCTAGTTTGGAAAGTATGTCTCAAAATTTAGGGGACTGCACAAACACAAAGCACCCTACCATGCCAAGTGAATTTCCATTCTGCCTCCCAACTCTGGAACTGAAATAGAACCAAACAATTGATAAATGCAACCAAGGTTTCCTAGTGAGGCTCAGAGCTCTAGAAGTTCCTTCCGATTCACCCTCTTCTCAGACCTCTAAAAATAGCCGAGAGGAAGGCTCAAGACAAAGTCTTTCTGGCACCAGCACTTTCAAAAGCACCTACAGAGAGGGCTTTGGGTTTGTGCAGGCCCAGCCAAGGCCTTGGCATCTGCCATCCAGGGAGATTTTTCTCATCAATGCTACCTTGAATGACACCACCAGGACAGGCTATTTTCTGACAGCACACCCTCCCTCTAAGGACGCATCTGAATGTTCTAAAGTGTGTGCTTGTACATGTGTACACACATGTACATGTGTTGGTGGCAACAGGTAAAGGACTTGGGAGAGGGTAATAACTAACAGTTGATATACCTTAAATTTCATAGGAAAGTAAGTCTCCCAACCAACCTTCCCTGACCCTCTCCCAGGCAACCACTGTTTTCAGCTGTTTCTAATGCTGGAGATAATATACGCTTACTAGCACTATGTGTGCAGACATTTCCCTGCCCCCCAGCAGGACTTACGGGGCATCACTCTTTATTAGCACAGTAGGCCTACGTCATTTCTCTTCACTATACAGCATTCCATCATGTAACAAAATTACCTGTTTCTACCAAGAGACATTTAAATCACTTCTAATCTTTTGCTACTATGAACAATCCTATTACTGTTTGCATATATTGTGGTATATGCATGTCTTTTTACATATACATATAAATGTAAAAATGGAATAGTTTATCTTTAGAAGCTATTTCAAATTATCCTCTACTGAAGAGATACCAATGTACAAACTGTCAGGGCAACATCCACTTACCTACACCCTTTCAGGTATCTGTTCTGATTAGACTTGAATTTTCTACGATGAGTGAGGATGGACATTATTTTATTGGATTATTGGAAAAGTAGTGACGTATTTTTTCTATGTTTTTCAAGTAACAAGGCAAAATGACTTTTCCAACAACCCAAAAATAATAACAATAAGCACAATAGCATTTCATGAGCACTATATCCCAAGTAATGACATAATCGTTACTTTACAAAGATTTTAAGAATTTGCTCAAACTATTACATGGCAGGGTCAGGACCTGATGCCACATAATCCAGAGCCAGTGTCTGCACTCTTCAGCTATTTGCCTCCTGTTTAAGAGCCTATGCGCCATCCTTTTATATAAAGTCCCATTTTTTACTAGACTTATATTGTGTGTCTACATCATTGCTTGTGTATTAGAAATGTAGGATCTCCCCACTCACGTGCTGTTCACACATGACACCCAATACCAAGATACACACAGGGACTGTTGTTCTTTATTTGTAAGCATTCTTTGTATGGTACATCCTTAAATGCTTTTTGAAGTAACAGAAATGCTCTCCCCTCCCCCCAAAAGATGGCTTGGCTATGCCTCTTACAAAATAGAAAGGAATGGAGACACAAGAAGTGAAACAGTGTATATGTCTATAATCCAGGGCATAATTTCCTCAAAAATGAGTCATACGAAAGTTAGTCTTCAAAATTTAATGTCATACATAATATGGAATTAAGTTTGAAATAAATTTAAAAAGGGGGGTATAAATAAATTAGCTAAAAATGTAAGATGAACAACATTCAAATTACAACATAGGGATATTACCATTCAAAATCATACAATTTCCTGACAGCAGTGTACTTATTATGAAATAATTAATCAGTTTAAGGTAAGTCTGCCCTAAGGGCTGGTAATCTACTTAGAAAAAACAAAGTTAATTTTCATAATGATAGTTTATTACATAAATTGGATGTACCTACTGCTAAATTACTTGGAGCTTTACTTTACAAGCTATTTCTCCAAAGGCTTATAGTTTAAGAGCTAGTATAAAAACTTACATGTCCACATGCTTCATAAAACAATTACCAAAAGCCCTGGCACGATCTAAAGGCTTGAGGTTCTGAGGCCAATGTTTTAGTTCTATATTTACTTTTAATCAGCCTGTGTGGCATGCTACTTACCTTTCTGGGGCTGGATTTTCCAAAAATCTGTCATGTAATAATTTAAATGTTACATTTACGATGTAATGAAGAAGCTGGGAGTGGAGGGTACAGGGAACTTTTGAACACAAGAACAAAAATGATAATGCTAGAAACATAATCAAACAAAGCAAATAAAGAGCAGGAAGGAAGAAACTAACAATCATGAACCTTTGTTGGAGATGCTTTACCATTATTTTATTTTCACAATATAATACTCTTGTAAATAGGTAATCATAATCCATCCTTAGCAGATGAGGATTGAAGTTCAAAGGTGAAATGACATTCCAATTTCACAGAAGCAGTAAGTGGCACAACGAGAATTCAACCCCTACACCTCTAACTCTACAGAGAATATCAGTCCTGACACTCTCATCAAGCAGAACTACTTGGTGAGTTCCTGGACCTGTAGTGCCCTGAAAATGCTGAGCCAGCAACCACTTCATCTGCACCACGGACTACACATCCATCTAGATGTACTTGGCGAGGCCAACAAAGTGACAGCAGGTTCAGTGGTCAGTTTACAACCTATGCCATCTGTGGTGCCATCGCAGGAGGGGTTAAATCCAATGACTACATTTTCTGACTGGCCCAGGCAGATGGCACTGTCTCTAAGAACTTCTAATGAGAAGGACCAAGGATGTGGAATATTTGTCATAAATAAAACATAAAAATCAAAAAAAAAAAAAACCCAACAAATATAGTGTTTTTTAAAAAATGTGTTCTCCAATATGCTTCTATGTAGATTTGCCTGCTTAAACCTCACAGATATTGTTTATTTCTTTATTCTTCCCAAAACAACTGGAATGCAGCCCTCTGAAGATCAAATTTGTCCTCTGTTCTCAAAAAAGCTTGAGAGCACAGAGTGCCTCCTTGGGTTAGAGTCAGCAAAGGTAAGACACATGTCCTCATTAGACAACGCAATCCAAGTAGTTGATGACATGAACCAGCTTTCCTCAGAACTCAAACAAGTTTCTCTGACAGACACCTTAGAGATGTTCAAATCCAGGATGTGCTGCTATGTGTTGTACAGAACAGAATTCCAGACGTGGCACATAGGGTCTTTACTAAGACAGCACAATGTAAATTAAATACCACCAAAGTTTTCAACTAAACACAATTACCATCATTAATGTTAAGTTACTATGATGGATGTATAATTACTCCATTTCCTTGGGCATCTTTGGTAGTGTTAAGAAAATCATACTGAGTATCAAATCTATGAACGTCATAGATTTAATATTTGAGTCTCACAAAATTCTAAGTATTTATATTACTAATCTATCAGTAGAAAGCTAAAGCAGGTGAAATCACTAAAAATGAGCTATATTTAATCTGTTAAGAACCCATACAAGACTTAAGAACAATGTGGCTGACAAGTGTCAAAAAATAAAAATCAATGCCTCTCTGTTGGCACAAGGGGTTAAGTCTCAGCACTATAAAGCTACCCAAAGTACAAGTTCAATCCCCGGGCAGAGAGGTGACCCACATGGCACAACAGACCTCTCCTATCCTGCCTGCTGCTCCCTTCAGCATTGTATTTCAGTCAGCCTGTTCTGTTCCCCATTCTGTCCCTGGTGAATCCTCTCCCTCCCAACCCCCCACCACACACCTCTGGCCTGCATAAAAATCTTTAAAAATATATATAAGGGGCAGAAAAAGAGTGGTATTAAGATAATCATTGATGTCTTTAAAATTTTACTTTATTTCCCTAAACATGAATTATAAACATCAATAATCTCATTCTAACTGTACAGACTTCATTTTAAGGAATATATGGTCAAGTCATTCTAGAGATGCCAAAGAAATTTACATGTTTCAAACACTAATATATGAAGTTATTCCATTAACACTGAGGAGGCACTTCTAATAGACAAGAATCTTAACCACTGGCCTGGTTCAACCTCAGCCATCCTAGAGAAGCAGTGTCCTTTGGTAAGTAGTCAGCAAGGTGAAGTAGCTTAAAGAAAGTAACCCCCAGGCAGTTCCTTCCCACATTGGCATCCCTAAAATGAAGCATCCTGAGGGAAAAAGCTAACAAAACGCCAAACTGTATGCTACTGCCAAGCTAAAAACAAAACAGAAACAAACACAAAAACACCTCCACAGGGGCCCTCCCTGGTGGCACAGCGAGTTAAAGCACAGTACTAAGAAGCTAAAGCCATTTCAGCACAAGTTTGATCCCCACCCAGGAGGTGACCACATGGCGTGGCAGACCTCTCCTGACCCAACCACTGCTTCCTTCATCAGTGTACTTCATAGATCTGCCTGTTCTGCTCCCCACTCTGTCTCTGGTGAATCCTCTCACCACCCCTGCACTTCTGGCCTGTACCCCAGCTCTGTATGCATAAATAAATAAATCTTAAAAACACACACACACACACACACACAAAACCCTCTACCCATTAAGGCTCAACTTTGTAATAAATGATATACACTACATTATGACAATTTTTAAATTACAATAAATTCAGAAAAAGGGATACAAACACAGTCCCAATTTTATTTCTCTGAGTATACTGAAGCAACAGTTCTTCTGTATTGTGTAAATATATTCCAAATTTCTATAGCAAATAATTTGTGACCAAAAAATAAGCATTTTAAATGAAGATAAAAGCTTAGTCATTTGCATGTCTATTCCCTAAGTTATAAAAGTTTTAAGTATTTTTCCCTTAAATTCACAACCAGAGTGGAAGATTATTTCAAATACATCTACAAAATGAATTATTAATTTATAATTATACAAAGAAAGGAACTATGAAATGGTACAGCCCGTGTGGAAAACATGATTGGGGTTCCTCAAAAAACTAGAAAAAATCATCATGTGATCTAGCAATTCCTTTTCTAGTGTATCCCCAAGAATTCTAAAGCAGAAGCTCAGGTAAATTGTGCCCTAATGTTCAAAGCTGTATTATTCACACTAGCCAAAAGATAGAAAATCCAAATCTCTTTCCACATAATGAATGAATAAACAAAACATGGTGCCGACATACAACAGAATATTATTTGGTCCTAAAAATAAATGAAATTCTGACACATGCCACAGCAAGATGACCTTCAAGACATTATGCTAGGTAAAATAAGCCAGACACAACAAATACTGTATGACTCCATTCCTGTGAGGTGCCTACAGTAGTCATATTCATAGAGATTGAAAGTAGAATGGCAGTTGCCAAGGACAAACTTGGGGAAATGGGTATTAGGAGTTATTGTAGAATTTCTGTATGGGATGACGAGAAAATTCTGGAGCTAGTGAGATTAGTTTTGCCTCTGTGAATGCATTTACAACCAGAGTGCAGATTATTAACCATCACTAACCTGTACACTTACAAATGCAAATTGGTCAATTTTATGTCATGTATATTTTACCATAATTTTTTATAAGGATCCCATGGGTTTATATGAAGCCTAGATTAAAGTCAAAGGTAGGCCCTCCCTGGTGGCGTAGCAGGTTAAAGCACAGCACTAAGAAGCTAAAGCCACTTCCGCATGAGTTTGATCGCTTGCCCCGGAGGTGACCACATGGTGCGGCAGACCTATCCTGACCAGCCCGCTGCTCCCCTCAGCTGTGTACTTCAT
>NW_004567111.1:52945033-52952587 GCF_000260355.1 Condylura cristata | reverse complement strand
TTCCTTTAAAAGCACATCTATTTTCCCTTCCCTTAGGAACCAAGTATTAAGAGAGGGAAGGGGTATGCTGTCTTACAGATCTAGCAAAAATATACTTAAATCATTTACAGAGTTTAAAAAAAAAACAGGAAATGGAGCAAATAGCATAGAACTTTGTTTTTAATGAACTAATGGTCTCAAAGTTTAAAAATACTTGAAATTTAGGAGTGATTTATAAGCATGTGGCTTCCACACAGACCTCAATCCTTCTCCCTTCATTTAACCAGATGAATCTGGCACAAAGTAAGCTAACGCTGCGTACGGACTTTACACCCTCTGTCTTCTGCTGACCTAAAAGCTTGCTAAGGAAGAAAGGTCAGAACAGATGTGCAGCCCCAAGTTTCTGACTCTTCTTCTAGTGTCATTCTCAGGACATGAAGTCAACTCAGACCACTCCTCATTCTAGAAGTTGACATTCTCAAAGAAAATAGTAATGTCAGAACAATCCCCTTAAAATGGGCTTCATGTTCTTCAATGTACTAGCCATTGCCAGGTTTCAACTATTTGAAATAGAAATGTCAGTAAGAAAAATATTCATTGCAAAAAGATTTTTTTAAACTTATTTATGCATACAGAACTAGGGTACAGGCCAGAGGTGAAGTGTCAGTGAGAGGATTCACCAGAGACAGAGTGGGGAACAGAACACGCAGACTGACGAAGTACACTGCTGAAGGGAGCAGTGGGCAGGACAGGAAAGGTCTGCCACACATGTGGATCATCTCCTGGGCCAGGCATAGAACTCCTACTGAAGCTGCAGAGGCTGGCTTGCAGTGCTGCACCCTAATCCGCTGTGGCACCAGCGGATTAAAAATTTTAATTAAAAAATTTTAACCAGGCCCTCCCTGGTGGCGCAGCGGGTTAAAGCACAGCACTAAGAAGCTGAAACCACTTCTGCATGAGTTCGATCCCTGCCTGCCCCGGAGGTGACCACATGGCGAGGCAGACCTCTCCTGACCCGCCCGCTGCTCCCCTTAGCAGTGTACTTCGTCGATCTACCTGTTTTGCTTCCCACTCTGTCTCTCGCCGCCCCTAAGCCTCTGGCCTGTACCCCAGTTCTGTATACACAAATAAATAAATCTTTAAAAAAAATTTTTAATGAAAGCATTTGCAATTAAAGCATACCCAAAATCTCAATTTCTTATACTTCTCTGCTTCCACAAACTGAGTGGGTGATTTTAGTTATCAGATTAAGTTGTGAAGCTGGATTACAATGGTAATTTATTTATAGTTAACTTGCTATTGGTAAAGTCTAAAATGCCTTAAATAAAAGAGCACTACTTTGTACAAATGAGAACAAAATAATAGCATAACTCCTCCTTTGACAATGACTCCCACATACCATAAATTCTGGGAGAAATCATAAAGAACAGCCATGATCCCTGCCTCTGAGGAACTTCAGGGCTAAAGGAAAGACAGATTCTACTAAAACTTACAATGTAAGTAAAAGCCCACAATGCAAATATAAGTGGAATAACTAAGCAAACAGGAGGATGCAATATGTGTTAATGTGTACATGGGACAAAATCATGAGCACAACAGTTACAACTACGCCAAAATTACGTATGCTAGAAAACTGGATCAGGACATTCTAGAAATCAAATTCCCGGAATTCCTGCAGATGACAAAATGAAGGCATCTCCTCTGTGAAGAACACCGAATATCCTGCAAGAACAAATGTCTCTCATTACCTTCTTCTTGTTTCACCAGTGGAAATTTCCATTTGAACATAAAAGAGTTAAGTGTATGGTCATCTTTTCTCTATTTTTGAGTTCATTATATTTCAATTCTTGCAAAATTTTCAAATTCTAGATTCTAGAATGTTGGGTAAACTTTCACAAAATTCACAACTTTTATCAACTAACTAAAACAGCAAAAGCAACTGAAAACAACTCTAAAATTACACAAGAGTCAAATGTTACTCTTATCAACTCCTTCCACACTTATTCTGAATAAGTTTTTCAAGACTGAGCAGATGTTCCACCTGATTTAGACACCAAATGTATTCCCCAAGTCCACAGAAGACGCTAACATTTTTTAAATAATATAATAGTTTATATTTACATTATTTTGTGCCTTTTCCCATATAAGTTGTAATCCCCATGGGCTTCCCATCACCAAGTCAACCATGTGCCATCACCATAGTCCAGTGCACTTTCCCACCACTGCCACAGTTCTTGATCCCATTCCACACTCCACCCCCATAAAATATTTTAAACATAAAAATATACTTTGAAACTATTTCACCCATCCAATGGTATAAGTAGGGCAAAGAAGTTGCAGAGATTTGCTGAGACACTAATGCTATTACTGCCCCAGCTGCTAGGAGAGTATCATCTGCTTCTTGCCCTGCAAACTTACTACTGTACTACAAGAATGAAAAGGAAAGAACGACCTGAATAATTAACAGATTCCACAAAGACTAAGGAGCTCTGAGTACTAGATATTCTCCAAAGGAGTTTATGCCCTCCTACACTAGAGATTCAGGTGACAAGGTAATCCTCCTGCCTTCATTTGAAAACAGCACTTACTGCCGCTTTAGAATTTCCTAACACTTTGCTTCATCAGTTATGTTCAACTTCACCACACATTTAAGAAGACAACTGTCACTTTTCAATCTCTAGTAAGTTATCTGACTTGAAGCACAACTTATAGCAGTGGCCTTGGGAAGAAATTCTTTCGCTTTATCAGTCAAGGGGCCACTTTTATTTCATTCCACAGAAGCTTTGAGCAATTCTAGGACATATAGAACCTGGCAATTCACTGAAGTGAGCAAATAATTCTACTGATGCTATAGGCTCAAGTTGGTAAAACAAACAGCCAAAATGGCAATAATAAAAAATAAAAAACAACACATCCAGAGTTGTGAAGCTGTTAGCTTACCAAATTATTGCTTTTGGGCCCTCCCTGGCAGCGCAGTGAGTTAAAGCACAGCACTAAGAAGCTAAAGACACTTCAGCATGAGTTCAACCGCTGCTCCAGAGGTGAACCACATGGTGCGACAGACCTCTCCTGACCTGCCTGCTGCTCCCCTCAGCAGTGTACTTCATCAGTTAGCCAGTTCTGCTCCCCACTCTGTCTCTGGTGAATCCTCTCACCACCCCTGCACTTCTGGCCTGTACCCCAGTTCTATACGCATAAATAAATCTTTAAAAAAACATTGCTTTTATGATAAATTCTTACTGCCTTTTTAAAAAGATTTATTTTTTTATGCTTACAGAACTGGGGTACAGGCCAGAGGTGCAGGAGCAGTAAAAAGATTCACCAGAGACAGAGCAGGGACAGAACAGGCAGATTGATAGTGTACACTGATAAGGGGAGCAGTGGGCTAGACAGGAGATGTCTGCGATGCCATGTGGGTCACCTCCCTGGCTGGGCATGGAACTTGTGCTGAGGTAGCTGTGGCTAGCTTCATAGTGCTGCATTTTAACCTGCTGCACCACCAGGGAGGGCCCAATAAATTCTTATTTTCAAAAGGAAATCAGAAAAGAAATCTCCATGATTAGAAAAAATTTCTTCTTCAGTTTTGTGCTTTACTACACCACACATACAGGCTTCACAAAATAGACGACATAAAAACAGTTCAAGAAATGGACAGAACACAATATTTATTTTTCTAATGAGTTCAAGGCTAGAATGGAGGGTCCCAGATTCAAATCTATGTATGGTAGCATGAACATTTCCTACACAGGAAAGGAATTACCCATTACTGAGATGATGGATGTGTAGTTTTCTTGCAATTTGTCATCTGATGATGTTAACACCATAATTGTAGTTATAAGTGCGTATGGCACAGACTTATGATCCGCTGAATGAGCCGCACATAGTGAGGTGCTGTATTTTAAGGAGAGAATCAGATGCAAGCAGCTATTTCTAATGTTTATGTTGCATAACTTTCAACAAATGATGGATTTGTGTTATGGAGCTTGTGATGGCCTAAAGACAAATTAAAACTCCAGCAATGGACAGGTAAAAACATACCATATTCATTGAATAAGTTTTGAATGAATGTCCTCTGAGTAGGGGCAGAGTCCTCCCTGCCCTCAACAGAACAAACATGGAGTCAGTGGGACTAGAGGCACCAGGACTGGAAAGTGCCAGCTATCTGAAGAAAACGTAGGCACCTAAAACAGTGACTCTATATGCCAGTAAAGATCTGGTGGAGGAGCCAAAAGAAATTTAGCAAGGTTGTAGCAAAAGAGCAATTATATCCGAAAAGCAACGCATTTGTTGCTGAAGGATCTTAAGTAGAGAAGTGGCCAAATCAGAGACCTAGACTGATAAGAGTATTTAGAGCCTAAGGTAATTGCAATGAATAAAAATGGAAATGCATTAGTCTAAAAGATAGATTTAAGAGGATTTTGTAATTGACTGAATTGGAAGAGTGGAAGTTGGCAGAACCATGGACTATACCCAAAGGATAAGGTGAAATACCTGAGTGAATTGTAATGCCAGTCCCAGGGAACATAGTACCTTTTTAGGGATAATGAGATCTACTCTAGATATTTTATGTTTAGCTACCTGTGGAAGGTCAAAGTGAACATATTTACTGGATATGCCCAATTAGTAGATTTACAAACCTTAAGCTTGGACTGGAAACATAAAATCACACAGGGAAGTGTGTGGACTAAGAAGAGATCTTGGGGTCTCCCTGGTGGCGCAATGGGTTAAGTGTCAGCACTATGAAGCTATGGCAGCCACTGCAGCATGAGTGGGCCAGGGAGCTGACCCACATGGCACAGCAGACTCCACCTGCTGATCCCCTCAGCATTGTATGTCAGTAGATCTACCTGTCCTGCTCTCCGCTGTCTCTGGTGAATCTTCTCACCTACCCCGTATCTCTGGCCTACATCCCGCTCTTACATGCATAAATAAATAAAAATAAAGCTTTAAAAAAAATAGTCAGTGGCAAATGCTCCAATAACACAAATCTATCATTTGTTGAAAGTTCTGCCAACATACACTTTAGAAATGGCAGTCTGCATCTGACTCTCTCCTTAACCTTTGAGTATTCAGTACCTCTCATATATGTGGTTCACTACAGCAGATTTTGTCTGTGCTATAAGGGCTTATTACTACAACCATGGTGTTAACATCATCAAATGACAAATTGCAAGAAACACCACACATCCATCACCTTTAAAATATATCAGATAATCATGTCACTAAGTGTCAAGATTGACAATCACAGCTTTTGCAGATTCTGTTATCTCCAGATCTCCTGCGCCTGCAGCCATGGTCAACCCCACCATGTTCTTCAACACTGGTGTCAAAGGTGAGTCCTTAGACCACATCTCCTCAGAACATTTGCAGAGAAAGTTCCAAAGACCACAGAAAACTTTCATCCTCTGAATACTAGGGGGAAAGGATTTGGTTATAAAAGTTTGTGCTTTCACGGAATTATTTCAGGATATATATGCCAGAGTGGTGACTGTATATGCCATAAACGCACCACCAGCAAGTCCATCTATGGGGAGAAATTTGATGAGAACATCAACCAGAAGGACACAAGTTCTTGTGACTTGTCCATGGTAAATGCTGCACCCAGCACAAAAAGCTCCCAGTATTTCATCTGCACTGCCAGCTGAGGTGTTGGATGGTAAGCATGTGGTCTTGCTTGTACTTAACTGTTGCTTCTTCCTTCAAGAGATGGAGTCAGTTTCTGCTCCATTTGAATGTAGTAGACTGGCTTTGTGACTCACATTGACCAATAAAATGTGGCAGAAATGTGGTCTTGGGCAAGGCAAAGATGGGTAAGAATATTGTAGAAGCCACGGAGAGCTATGGGTCCAGGAACGGCAAGACCAGCAAGTAGTTCACACTACTGACTGTGGATAAATCTAAATGTTTTACCTTCATCACCAGACCATTCCTTCGATAGCTCAGAAACATACCCTTTCACCCCCATTAGCTCCAAATAACCTATAAATCTTTATGCTCTTGCTGCACTTCTTTGGATTCTATATTTTCCTTATCCCCCTCCAAATCTAGCTGGGTTGCAGAGTTAAGTTTATGCTTATAAAATAAACAACAACAAAAAGACTAATAGTTACTATCACATAAAATAACCCATAACACAGTATTATTTTTTCATTACTTTGCAAATTGTGAAATACAGCCACAATAACTTAGTTTAAATAAGTCAGTAACTATCCCTATGCAATATAAAGATTTCATTAATTTAGAGATTTATCATAAAAGTATGTGACTGCATGTGTTGATCACAATTTTATACTCAGGGATCACATCTTGGGACTGATTTATATGTGAACCGTATTTATATCAGGGGGGTTTAATGGCACAAGGTGGTGTTTTGTTTTGTTTTGTTTCAGTTATGTTTCAGTTATTTCTCTCAAATCTGGGTGTTGACTGACAACTGTTGCTGTTACTTATGAGGCCACAGACACTGGGAGCTTGATTAGGACTGCAACAGGCTTTAATCACATGCTTGGGCCACTCCAAGTGTTCAGGTTCTCTTCCCCTAGTCCCACTCATGCCTCTATACTTGGGACTAGGCTTCCTAGAAGTGAAAGCTGCAGCTGCTATGCCTCTTGAAGACAAGGCCCAGAACTGACAGAGCATCATTTCTGCCACATTTTACTGGTTAATGTAAGTCACAAAGCCAGTCTACTACATTCAAATGGAGCAGAAACTGACTCCATCTCTTGAAGGAAAAAGCAACATTCAAGTACAAGTATGAGGGGAATTACTTACAGCCATCTTTAGAATACTACCCAGCTGTAAACATTATTACCAAACATTTCCTTTAATACTTGAATTCAAGGTAGAAGCATTAAAGAGTATACTTTGTCTATTTCCAAAACACAAACTTTTTCTTAAGCATTAAAAATAATATCTTGACAACACTAAGTAGAATGTTAATCTCAGGGAAGTTATGAAATCATCTTACCTGGGGTTGTGGGAAGGATAGACACTATACTTCAGGAATGGTCTTAAGATAGTCTTCTCAAAATAGCATTCATCATCTACTCAAGTCACATACTTTACAATGTATATGTGTGCAAGATTATATCATTACATATGAGATATCTCCATCTAATTGTTACTACCCAATCTCAAGAATAAAACACATCTGGCTAAGTTCTTCAACACTCAATTGTTTATAACTGATTTTCCAAGTCTCAGAAAAGAGCTAGAGTTGAATATCGATTATCTTAAAATTTGAAATCTCACTCTGAATACAGCAACTCCATAAAATTGTATAGTAAAAAAGGGCATATACCCTAAAGTATTACTGTTTAGGTGGTGTGATGACAGGTGCTGAACATGATGGTTCTGTGTTTTCCAAATTTTCTGTCCTTAAAAATTTTTTTTTTCTTTTTGCAAAGGGGCACCTTTATGACTATCAAGGCCGCCTCTGAAGAATGAATCCATTGCATTCACTCTCAATCCAGAGAATAAATGAGCTTATCCGGCTGTTGGGATCGGGTGGAGGAAGGGCGTCCAGTATGTACAGCGATTGAAGGGGATGTTGGAGGTTTGTTTATATATATATAT
>NW_004567111.1:52943104-52944788 GCF_000260355.1 Condylura cristata | reverse complement strand
GGATTGCTTCCCCTCCCCTCCTCCCCCCCAGGCAATCCATGTTTCCTTGAAAAATTTTTTTAAAGCAAATCTATAGGCCCTCCCTGGTGGCATAATAGGTTAAGCACAGCACTATGAATCTACCTGCAGCCACTGCAGCATGGAGTTTGATGCCTGGCCAGGGAAGGGACCCATTAGTGAGGCAGACCTCTCCTGTCTTGCCCACTGCTCCCCTCAGCAGTAGATCCAGTTGTTTTGCTCCCCATTCTGTCTCTGGTGAATCCTCTCATCCCCCACACTTCTGGCCTGTACCCCACTTCCTGTATGCATAAATAAATCTTTAAAAAAAAACAAATCTATAATGTGCACTTAATTTGGAAATTTGTAAAGTTACATTGTAAGTCAACACAATGATTTAGATAACAATTTGATCAGCTGATAACGATTATAGGTAAACTCAGAAGACATTCATAATATATATTATATGCTCCTGAGTATTCCTCAATGTGTAAACATTATGTAATGTTTTAAGATTTTTTTTTTTTAAATCACAGAATATTACAATGTGTCATGATGCCCCGTCTGACTCCTTGGGGCCCAAACCTCATTTCCCATGCATGACTTATTGTTTAAGGTAACAATACATACAGAAAGAATAGTACTGTAATAGTAGTGAAAGGTCTTGAACTTCCCTTCAGTTTCATCCTCCCCACTGTTTTTCAGATGCTGTTTACTGAGATAAAGCCAAGCTCTTCTGAAACATATAGTTACTGTTTGTTAAAAAAAAAAAAAATTAACAATTGCTGAAAACTACAAACTTGACAGCGTTGGCTTTTATGGCTGTTTGTTGACAGAAGTTTCCACATTTGGTTATTTGAGTCACACACAAAATCACTAAGTAAGCAGTCACTGTAAAGACTAATGCTCTTCCTCTTCAAGAAAAAGAAACTTCAGAAAGATATCCATCCCACATTAATACAATCTAAATATGCAGTTAACACACCCATCCAGAAAGAAATTCAAAGAGATGAAATTCATCCCGTACTCACTTCAAATGACTACTTTCCAGAGTTTAGCGCACATTATAAACTGCTATCAAAGTTATATCATTTCCCCATTCCTTTCAGTATTCTGTATCTTTATGACTTGGTACTAGCCCACTATACACACAGTTTCCGAAACTGCTTTTACCTCCAAGGGCTTGAATTCTTTTTTAAAAAGCCATAGTCAAAGCTGATTTATATTTGTTTTCTTTCTGTCTTTGAGGTTATACCATCGCTTTGTAATCCCCAGCTGCAAGGAGTTCTGCAGCAAATGACTTCGGGTGTCTCACGTGCAAATAAACATAAAGGAAAAGCCACTTAAAGAGACTAGAGCTCGCCTCCCTGTTCATCTTAAATAAAATAAAGCGAGTCATTTTTCCCAGGCAGGACAAGAGAAACGTCATCCCACTCAGTTCACCGCACTCCCGGGTAAAGGTCCCCACTAAGCGAATATCCTTGTGCCGAGCCCCAGCCGCGGGTAACTGCGAAGAACACGGTTTGTGACACCACTCCCGGAGCAGATGCTGAGATCTTGGGGACGGCCAAGTGAGGATGGGGGGGCTTCCGAGGGGGTCCCCGCCCAGCCAAACAACGCCGACAGCAATGCCAGCCCTCAGGCACCAGCAAAACCGCGTCAGAGCAGCTCAAAAAAGCGAGGGAGC
>NW_004567111.1:52917906-52942719 GCF_000260355.1 Condylura cristata | reverse complement strand
GGGGAAGAGCGGGAGGCGGGGCCCAGGAGCCTGGCCCTCGGGTCACGTGGCCCGGCAGCCTCACGTGACAGTCGGCGCGCTGCGGGTGTTGCTGCTGGACGGCCTGCTGGGACCGGCCTGGGCTCCTTCGGCCCGGGGCGGGCGCGCCAGGTCTCCTGTCACAGCCGATTGGCCATCCGAGTCCAGCCCCCACGCTCAACGGAGAGGCGCTGTGAAATGGGTGGTTTTTGTCTCTCCGGGAGTCGGGGATGCGCGAGGGGCAGGCTTTCCAGGCTGGCATGGGCGGGGGCAGGGGCGGGTAAGGACGGTACCAACCAGTCTCCCCAAGGCTCTAGGAAGGGAAAGCGAGTGGAAACTATCACCGTGCCCGTGGCGCGCCCTCCTCTCTCTGGGCACTACCCCAGTGTTGCTGCCTAAGAAGTACAGGCCCCAGGTAATGGAAAGAAGGCACAGAGACCTCAGAAGCTGTCAAGATTGGAAGTGACCTTAGAAAGCAAATGACCCAATCCTTTTCTTGTTATTAGAGAATAAACTGAGGCTGGGAGACCAGGATGCTTCATGCCACTCCATCTATTGAGACTGCAATCATCTTTATAAAATACTGTACATTTCTGAAAACTCCCTGTTGGCTCCATAGGATACCGTCCAAGTACCGTCCGAACTTCTTGGCATAACTTCAAGCAATCTTGTTCAAACTTATTTTTCCCGTTTGAGTTCCCATGAATACACAGAAGAACGTTTCATTTTCTACATTTCCCCCAAGGAGCGTAACTAATCTACTAAAAGAGGTGCTAATCTACTATAAAAAGCCACTTTTTCTCAATACTTTAGTCGAGCTACAGAGCATTTCTGTTCTCCTGGACTGCTCAACTTTCTTTGGATTGCTTCCCCTCCCCTCCTCCCCCCCAGGCAAAAAAGTACCTTTGCTCCTTTTTACATTTGTTCATTTGTTTGCTTCTGTCTGAAAAGTTATCACTACTCTCTGCTCCCATAAAGAAAACTAGCACACAACAGTAAAGTAGTAATACAGATTCATTTAGAAACTATTACAATAGAGGAATTAAGGCCAGTTCAAAACTGAAGTCTTTTTCCCTGTTGCAGTAGTTTCTGAATACAAGCTGTTTTTATGGCTTCAACTACTGTCAGCTCTGAGGATCTTTAACAATACTCCAAGGAACACACCAGTCTCCTATTCATCTTTCAAAATTCAGGTCAAATACCATCCACTCTTCCTTCCCTGCATCCTTCTCCTTGATCCAATAGCTTCAACAATTCATCCAGTGAGCCTCCCTGATTTCAAGGATACTTACTATATTCTGATATATTAATCTTACATTGCCCAGAAATGTAAGAAGTAAATTGCCGATTATTAACTCCTCCTCTAGATTACAAACTCTTTGAAACAGCACTTCCCAGCATACTGGGGTACCCTAAATAGTCTACTCAATGAGGGTCCATGGGGTAGGCCCTCAGTATCCTCTAAATGAAATGGTTTGACCAAGATCAAAACAATTTAGTGACTTTATTGAAAGAGGACTACTTACTTAGCTCAGAGAAACCAAAGTCAGTTTTTTCAGGGCTACAACCTGATCAGAAAAAACTCTATAGAGAAGTTATTTGTTTGAGAAAAAAAAAAAGTGGGGGAGTTTAGAGTTTGAGCAATCAAGTATTTCCTGAGTGTCCAAAGTGTCCACTGCTCATTCTGTGCCAGAGGCCATATTTGGAGCATCTTAGAAGATAAAAGGGTGAATAAAATCTGGCTGCTGATCAAGGAATGTGTAATCTGCTGTGTTATCCCAGTAGAGGGTGAGTGGTATTGTGCTAAGGTAGGTTGCTAAGTGAACACAGAGGGACATGGTCAGGAAGAAGTTTCCTGGGAAAGTGAATTTGGAAAACGAATAGTAGTTAGATGAAGATGGAAGGGGAAAACCTTCCAGGAGAAAGAATAGTACGTTCAAAGGTAGAAGGACATGAAACAGATTTATTTATTTAGGAAAAAGCAAGTAACTCTGTATGGCTAGACTTGGTGACTTCATTTACCTATGGGACTATGTTAATGCTGATATCTTTAAAGAAAGATTTATTAATATTAGCATTTATTTTTTGGATTACATAAATTTTCAGTGGATATAGCATAAAGTCTTCACCTAAGTCAGTGGAGTAGTGCCAAGTACTTTTATTTCTCTTTTGTTCCCCCCAAAAATGTTTCTATAATTGTTTGCAGGAAAGGGCAAAATTACTTGTTCCAAGCAAGACTATTTTAGAGCACTGTAATAACTTCCTATAGGGCACAATAACTCAATTTATAAATACCACTTTAAAAAACAAACTGGGCTCTATTTCCAGGGATGAAGGAGAATTACTCTTCTTAACGTTATGACTATGCTGATAAAAACTATCTGCCAAAAACTAGTGCAATACAGTTAGTGTGAAGTTTAAGATGGTGTGGGACATCAAAGAATTATTCTAATCACTCTTGGGTGCTTCAGACTTCATTTCAAAAGTTAATATCCCAGTAAATGAAAATTAGAACATCCTGCATTTGCTCTTTCCCCTCACTGTGCTCCTCTGTGAGCACCAATTTAGAATCATGTGGTCAATCTGGCCACACTTCCTTCAGCTGGACCATCTAACTCCTCATTGAATGTACCTCTTACACAATTTTCTTTGCCAACGAAATTTTGTGAAATCTCCTTAGGCTGTTTTTCATCAGCACTAGAAAATTCTTGATATTGGGTGAGCAAAATTAAAAGGAATTTCAGCTATTTCCTCAAAGACTTAAAAACAACTGGGAGCTCCCAAATTCTCTCCACTTTTGTATTTTGCTCCTTGTTTCTCCTTGGAATTGGTCAAGATGGAGAGAATTAAGCCAGACAACCATCTACTCTTGTAATGGCTAAACAGGTCACATTTAGGTCATAATATAAGATAGTTAACCTGTTTGTGCAATACACAGTTGAGAAATCTGTTCCAACAGTCTCAAATAAATATATTTATTTTTTAGAAATAAGGGTGATATGAGGTTTTAAAATTTTGCAAGTGCAGTGTAATGTAGAATCTATTTAGAGGAAGATTGCACTTTGATTTTCAGAATTTTGAACAGGTAAATATAATCACTGGTTTTGCAGATAAGAATACTGGAGCCCTCAGTAGATTTTACAGGCTTTTAATGCTCTCTGGGGATACCAGATACACAGGCATGCCAGGTAGGGAGGCAGGGAGGCTGGCAGGCAGGCAGGCAGCCAACCCACTCAGCCTCCTGCGAATCTTGGCCCTCTTTCTCTGGCATTCTCTCCCAGTCTCCTGTCATCTTGTGGCCTTGCCTTAGAGTGGTCCTCCTGCCATGGTCGGTCAGTCTCAGAATGATGCTGCCCTTTTCTCCTTCATTAGGCACAGGCGTGAGCATCCACACATGCGCATTCGGTGCTCCGCACCCTGGTGTCATAATTAAGGTGTCCCGCCCATGACTCTCACCTGGGCAGTGGGGAGTAAAAAAGCCCAATTTTTAACTTCATTTACTTTAACAAGCTAAGAGCAACTGAAAAACTTAGCACTCCTTTACCTAGAAAAATGAAAATTGGGGATATTACCCAGAATTGGGATTTTTACCAGAAATAACCTTTATATTGAAGAAGCATATCTATTTACGGACATCTGGTCTTTGTCATGTGGACACCCTTGCTTCATCCTGGGAGAGCCTCTCCTCCCTAGGCTCCTGTGGGGCCTCAGCTTAAAGCTTGCTGGGGTCTGTGCTGCCAACACATGAGAAAAAGTCAGGAAGCCCCGGCAGGGCCAGCAAGTCTTTATTGAAGCAGCAAGCAATATGACACATACAGCAGTAATATTTGCAGCATCTGCAAACACGGAGCAGCAGGCATGGTGCATGGGGGACAGCAGCAGTGGCTCCTGGAAAGCAGGGTGTCCCCAGTCCCAGCTCCCCCACCCCCCAAGTGCTTGGCCCTGGCAGCAACAGCAGCAGTGGTGTGGTGCCAGCAAGAGAACAGCAGCCGGTTCTCTATGATGTGGGCAGATAGGTCAATCAGAGTCCTGGAGCCCTCAGTGGTCTTTCAGGCTCTTATAAAATGAGCTTTTTACATCATTTGTAGTGCAGCAACCAGATGCAGGGCAGGCGGGGGGACCAGGAGGCCACGAGGCTGGCGGGCTACCCAGCTTCAAGGAAATCTTCACTCTCCCTAGGCCCCTTGTCGTGATCTCATTGCCTCTGCCTCCTTCCCTAGAAGCTGCTCTTACATGCCCAGCCTCTCAGCCCAGGTGGGCCACTCCCTACTCCAGGTGTCTGCCATCAGCACACGTGTAAGGCCAAAGGTGGGTCTGAGATTCCAGTGGAGGGAGGGCAGAAAATCCTGACAATTTCCGCTTAGCCTACAAGCAACAACAGCAACAGGTTGTGGCACAGTCATGCCTCTAGCCTCCTACTGCAATCACAGCAATACACAGTAGTGGTCCTTTCCCTGCCTGGCCCAGGAGTCCTATTAGCTTCTATGTGATTTACGGACAGAGTGGCACCAGGTCAAATTTATGCTTACATTACATAAATATGTTTTTGTGCCTACGAACCTAGCATATATTGACTGCTTCCCCAGTTGCAGACTATATCTCAAGGCTACATGCTATGTACTAGGCCACCAGTGCTGGGCGTTCATGGAAAAAAACTTTGAGAAAACTTTTTTTAATGTAATTAATTGATATTTATTGAGAAGTCACTATGTGCCTGACAAGACTCAACATTTTTTTATAATATAATAGTTTATTTTTACATCATTTTGTGCCTTTTTCCATCCCAGTTGTAATCCCCGTAGGCTTCCTACCAGCATTTCACCCATGTGCCATCACCATAGTCCAGTGCATTTCCCTTCCCCCCCCACCACTGTTTTTGATCCCATTCCCCACTCCACTCCCACAAAATGTCTCTGGTATATAGCTGTTTGTCATTATCACTATTTTCTCGCCTTTTCCGTTATATTCCTGCTATGAGAGAAACCATCCCGTATTTTCCCTTTTCTTTCTGGCTTATTTCACTAAGCATGATCTTTTCCAGCTCCATCCATGTTGCTGCAAAAGGCATGTGTTTATTTTTCTTGGTTGCTGAGTAATAGTCCATTGGTTGCCGAGTAATAGTCCATCTTTTTAATCCAGTCATCTACTTTTGGGCATTTGTGCTGTTTCTATGTCTTTTCAATTGTAAATAAAGAAGTAATAAATATGGGGGTGCAGGTGTCTTTTTGAATCAGTGTTTTTGTGTCTTTTGGGTAGATACCTAGGAGTGGGATTGCTGGGTCATATGGAAGCTCCATTTTTAGCAGGAAAACTTTTTTTTTTAAACATGTCCAACAGTCCCTATCCTCATTCTGCCTCACTGGCTTGAGACTCTACAGCCATGGAGAGTCTCCATGTGCATGTAATTAAATTTGTTCTTTTCTCCTCTTAAATTGTCAAATGTTAATTTGATTACTTGACCAACAGAGGGATAACCCAGAGAAGGAGAGAAATTTCCTTTGCACCCTTTCAGCACAATGCAAATACATTAAATAAACCAACAAGTTTTTCAGATTTGGCAAAAGTAAACCATGTTCTTTCAGACCATGTTGAATTATGTCTTCACTTGCACCAAAGAGATGCTATGCTGAACATGAAGAAATAAACCTGCCGTGTTCCCTGGATGAGACAGGAGACATTTCATGCCACATAAGATCTCATTTAGGTATGAAAAGTGATCCAGTACACCCTTTTGAGAATTGCTTCTTTACTCTTAGTCAGTTGAAAGAAATATAGAATTCCTTTACTGTCCGTGTGAATGGCCTGAACACTTATTTTGCTCATCAGCAGTGGAATTGGTTCCACCTTCATTTAGAGAAAGGCGCTCACTTAATAGGAAAGGAGATATAGCATTGGGCACATGACCATGGAACCCATTGGACTTTCACATGTCATACCACCTGGTAAGCCATTTGTCTAATAAGCAATGGAAACAGTCTATTGATAGCTTGGCTGAAGCATCAGCTTAGAGATGATACCCTGAGGAGGTCAAGTGTTACCTCTTGGATGTAGAATGCTCTCAATCAAACACCATTATGTGGTGATGTGTCTCCTGTAGGAGAGTATCTGGAAATGGGATCCAGAAGAGAAGCAGGAGCATCCCTATGGACTATCAATCCCAGTAGCCCACTTGAGGAACTTGTACTTTTCATCCTCAGAACTATAACCACAGGTTTTAAGGTCTGGGCTCCCAAAGAGGTAGATGCTTATCAGGAAACAGAATCTTCACTGAATTTTTAAAAATACTTATTTATTTATGCATACTGAACTGGGGTACAGGCCAGAGGTGCAGGGGTGGTGCAGAGACAGAGTGGGGAGCAGAACAGGCCAACTGAGGAAGTACACTGCTGAGGGGAGCAGTAGGCAGGTCAGGAGAGGTCTGCCGCGCCATATGGGTCATCTCTGGGGTGGGGATTGAACTCATGCCGAAGTGGCCTTAACTTCATAGTGCTGTGCTTTAACCAGCTGCGCCACCAGGGAAGGCCCTCTTCACTGAATTTTAAGCTACAGTACTACTCAGGAACTTGAAGGCCCTTGTGCTGAGGATTAGGAGGCAAGAAAAAAATCCTGGTACAGGTAATTGACTCTGATTATCAAGAGGTACTAGAGCACTGTTGCACAGTGGAGCTAGGAAGGTATATGTTTGCCACCTAGATATCGACTGGGACACCTTTCAGAACGGTCTTGTGCAATTTTGATGGCAAACAGAAGTAGGCAGCAGGTATCACCTGAGAAGGGCATGGTATACAGAAATTAGAATTAATTAGTTTTGAGCATCTGAATCACTCCACTAAGGAAGTCATCAAAACCTTCAGATGTCCTAATCAACAGCAAGAAGAATCTAGAATGAACAACAGGAGGGAAAGAATGAATACAGGTAATAGCCTGAAGACCAGCTGCAGCAGCAGGGAACTTATAGTTCATCTTACCAAACTGCCTTTTATACAAAGACTCCACCAGAAAAAGAGGTCCAACTGAAAGAGCCACTCCCAGAACACATGTAAAGAACACAGATCTGTGCCCCACGTTCTGACCATTCCAGAAGTGCTGCCACCCAACCACAGCTGTCTGCCTTTTAGGAATTGCTTTAGCTGAATTGCTCTGCTTTAGGTCAGGATATCCAGTATCCACCAACTAATTGATGCCCAATCCTATTATCTTTTCCTCGGCAGGTATTGATTAGATCTCTCCTGAGAAATAAATTCCTACTTGCTAGTATCTTCTCATATTGATTCTTCAGAAAATTTTATCAGTTACAGTCTCTATTGTTGATTACAGTTTGGAGAAGACAGCAAACAAGTAAAATAAATTTTTGACTTGTAGTCTGAAGGAAATTAATAAGATCCTGTGGTATCAAATGATTGGAGAGGAGATGACAATATTACATTTAAGTCAAGCCAAAAACTAGACAATACAAGTCAGTTATGTGATGAAAAGATACAAGAGTGTATTTCAGAGAGAGAAGCCTGTTGGATGAAGGCTCTTGGCCAAAGAGCTTAGCATGTTGAAGTGTTACCCATAGCTTTCTTATCTTTTTAAAGGATTTTATTTCAAATGCAATGGGAGACTTTTAAAATACAGTGACTTGTATTAAAAAAAATATTATCTCTGATAGTGGGTAAAACAAACTGGATGGGAGGAACCATAATGGAAGTTATTTCAGTGCTAGGAAACATGCCCACAGAAGTTTGCCTCTTCCCTCCAAAACATGTTCCAGATGCTGAGATCCTGGAATTCCAAACACTGCCTGGGCCTTTCCCCTACATGCATCCTCCCCAGACAGACTGCACAAACATGGGGACATGGGATGACAAGGGAGTGAAGTGTTGAGGGCTAGAAAATGGAGTGTCTACAAACATGTGAAATCCCTTGTATTGTGAAATGAAGCCCGGATTGGAAAAGAAGGGGGCTGAGCTGTGGGGCAGGGACCAGGATGGTAATCTCTCCCTAACCTGCCAACTTCCAATATAGAACAGAAACCCAAAGATCCCATGTTCCTGAAGTCAAGAGTTGATCATCCAAGTCATTAAAAGTTGCATATTGGGCCCTCCCTGGTGGTGCAGCAAGTTAAAGCACAGCATTAAGAAGCTAAAGCCACTTCCGCATGAGTTCGATCCCTGCCCTGGAGGTGATCCACATGACGTGGCAGAACATTCAGCTGGACTGTTCTGCTCCCCACTCTGTCTCTGGTGAATCCTCTCACCGCCCCTACACCTCTAGCCTGTACCCCAGTTCTGTATGCATAAATAAATAAATCTTTAAAAATAAAAAGTTGCATGCTGTGAAAACAGGTTGTTTATATAAAAATAGATCTACCATACAACCCAGCAATTCCACTCTTAGGTATCTACCCAAAGAATGCAAAAACACTGATTTGAATAGAGGTATGCACGCCTATGTTTACTGTGGTACTATTAACGATAGTCAAGTTATGGGAAAAGGCTAAGTGCCCCACAACAGATGAATGGATTAAGAAAATAGGGTATTGCACACGATGGAATACATTTCAGCAATTCAAAAAGTATGAAATACAACCATTTATGACAACATGTATGAAACTGGATTATACTAGTGAAGTAAGTCAGAAGGGGAAAAAAACAAGTATTAGATCATTTCACTTTATATTCACTGTGGAGTATAAAGAAAAAGCAAAGGAACAGATAAAATTAAACCAGTGTAAGTCCTGGAAATCTGGTTGTAAAATTGAAGCCTTAGAGGGATACAGGAAGTATGTAGTAAAGAAAGAAGGGGATCCAGTGGATCACAGTGCTGGATACTGGATGCTTTGATGGTGAACATAGTGTGGGAACATACATCTGAAGAGATGTAAACTAATACCCCTAAATCATATACTGTGTTGTAAACCAATACTGCTTCAATAAAAAAAAATTTTTAATAAAAATGTATTTTTTGGGGGTAGAGTGGGGAATGGGATCAAAAACAGTGGGGGGAGAGAAATGCACTGGACTATGGTGATGGTACATGGGTGATTTGGTGATGGGAAAATATTATATTTAAAATATATTTGTCAAGCCAGAAGGATATAACATGTTATTTAACAAGTTGTTAGCTTGAGTTTTAACTTACAAATTTTCAAATATATGCTGTGTGGGTTTCCATTTGTAATTTTGCCCTAGGTTCTAAAAATACTAGGGATGTACCTGAAAGTCACATTACCTATAAAGAAATAATATGTAAACAAACCTCATTGCGAACAGTAGCTGCCAGACAATAATAGAGTATATTCAAATCAATAAAGGAAAGTATCTGTTAGTCTAGACCTCTCTGTACAGTTAAAATAGCATTCAAAGGTGATGGTTAAATACGGATATTTTAAAGTAAGACTAACAGAATTTCCTACTCATAGATTCTTGCAGGAAAAAGAAAAGTAGACCCAAGAGGAACAACTATATAAAATGTAAGAATCAATACTGAACAAAGAAATTAATAGTCATATCAATAAATCTAAGTAAACATTGACTAATTACTAATAATTACAGGATAAAAATGGGTGATGGGTGAAACTAGAATATTATGTCAATAGTTAGTTAGGATATAGGACCAAAAAAAAAAAATTACCCTTGTTTCAAAAGGAATTTAAGCCACTAATTTACTCTTTATGAGTTTCCTATATGTCAAACCAATGACCATAAAACACACCTCTATCACTATTTCTCTCACTATAAATTGTCTATGAAGAAAACTTTATGAAAGCTATTGTTCTTTCTTATAAAACTCTATAAAAATAGATATTAAAATGTTAGTGGCAATCTCTGACAGCACTTTCTTTAAAAAGATTTATTTATTTATGCATACAGAACTGAGGTATAGACCAGAGGTGCAGGAACAATGAGAGGATTCACCAGAGACAAAGTGGGGAGCAGAACAGGCCGACTGACAAAGTACACTGATGCCATGTGGCTCATTTCCCTGGTGGGGACCGAATTTATGCTGCTGCAGCTAGTTTCGTAGTGTTGGGCTTTAACCAATTGGGCCACCAGGGAGGGCCCAAAACCCTACTATTTTCTGTGGGCAGCACAAAATAAAGCATAGTCCCTGCCATCAAGTAGCTTACAGGAAGTGCAAGTTATATAAACCCACTGGAAAATGAGTCCTGAAATAGAAGACAGCAACTAACAGCCTAAGGGTTAAGGTTCAGGGCAAATGGGATCCCATTTCACTAGGACATCCTCGAAGACTCTGACTTGAGAACAGGATATTTTATCTGGGCTTTCAGAAGTAGACTCCCATTTGAGAAAACTGGAATGAGGCATGAGCAAAAGCCCTAGAATATCAAAAGGTGTTAGAACCAAGAAAGAAGGAATTTTCTCAAGCATTGTATGAAAACTAAGAGAAATGACTGAGTGAATATAACAGATTGAAGTTATCACAAGGAAGAAATAATTTGTACTTGATTTTCTGTTAAACCTTTTTATTTATTTTTTTTAAGATTTATTCATTTATTCATACAGAACTGGGGTTCAGGGCAGAGGTGCAGGGGTGGTAAGAAGCTTCACCAGAGACAGAGTGGGGAGCAGAACAGACAGATTGATGAAGTACACTGCTGAGGGGAGCAGCAGGCGGGTCAGGAGAGGTTTGCTGCACCATGTGGTCACCTCTGGGGCAGGCGGGGATCGAACTCATACGGCAGTGGCTTAAGCTTCTCAGCGCTGTGCTTTAACCCGCTGAGCCACCAGGGAGGGCCCTGTTAAAACTTTTTATAATGTAGCAAATTATAAGTAGAAAATACTGACTTTCTGCAAGTTAAATATATGAATGCTCAATTTTTTACTATTACACACAGTTTTATTTCCTAGCTTTCTCTAGCTTGGGAGAGAAAGACCAGATCTTGCATACTGCAGGAAGGATCTCATATAATGGCTTGTGTTTTAAGTTCCCTTAGTTTGTATTTTTAAGAGTCATGATAGTAATAACATCTAATAGCTACTAAGCAGCTATGTGCTGTGATTTGACATGCTACATTAGTTAATGCTATAACAGATAAACCCCAGAAGCTCAGTGACTTACCAAAGGAGAAATTTACTTCTCATATTTGTAAAACCCCAAAGAAGTATTTCTAAAAGCATTCCTCCAAGCTATGATTTGTTGACCATTGTGTAGTTTTGCCCTCTTTAATAAGTGCACCCAGAGGTAACGCTTTCCCCACAAATGGCCAAGGGCAAAGAGGGTCACGATGGGAAATTTCTGTGTCCCAGCTTAGATGAAGATCAGAACTCTTCCTCTCACATCCTACAGCAAGAATTCAGTTAGATCGTGACATCTGAAGGTGGGAAATGTGGTCTGGCTGTTTGTCCCAGAAGAAAAAGAAAAGGCTTGATGAACAGTTTGCTAGGCTTTGTCACACGGATATTTCGGCACACCCACCCCACCCCCAAACACACACACATTTATTCCTAACAACCCCATAAAACATGTGCTCCAACTTACACCACTTTACAGGTGGTAATTCCCTTGTCTAGGAGCTCAGTTAAAAAATGCCAGTACTCAGACTCAGACCTAGGCAGTCTAACTCCAGAAACCATACTCGTTATCAAGTTAAGTGCAATGTGAGTGAAATTCATGTTGCTGAATAAAGAAGATTGTTTAGCTTCATTTTAGTTATCAGAGAGGTATTATGATTTTAGAATAGTGAGTGATCGAAACCAGTCATTCTAGTGATGAAGAAAATGAAATCTAGAGGTAGTATCCTAGTGAGGAGTACATCACTACTTCTCATATAATATAAAGAACATATTACAAGAAATATAATCTTGAAAAACAAATAATTTACATTACCCCTTCTAAAAGCCATCTTCCTAAAAGATGTGACTTAGAGCCCTCCCTGGTGTCTCAGCAGGTGAAAGCACAGCACTAAGAAGCTAAAGCCACTTCAGCATGAGTTCCATCCGCGCCAGGGAGGTGACCACATGGCGCAGCAGACCTCTCCTGGCCCACCAGCCCGCTGCTCCTCTCAGCTGTGTACTTCGTCAGTCGGTCTGTTCTGCTCCCCACTCTGTCTCTGGTGAATCCTCCCACCGCCCCTACACCTTTGGCCAGTACCCCAGTTCTGTATGCATAAATAAATAAATATTCTTTTAAAAAAGATATGACTTAATGGAGTTAAATCCAATCTTCTAATGAAACAATGTTTTCCTTGTTTTGTTTTGTTTAGTCGCATAACAGAGTAAGCCTGCCACCTTGTGGCACAAGCCAAAACTTACCGTCTATGAAATGTTTCACTGCCATTTTGTTTCTGATTTACTAACCAACTCAGATTTAATACTGCCTCATAAAAAAAAATTCATATACAGCTACGTATTTCAACAGGATTAAATAACTTTTAATTTCAGAATACATAGTATTATTTCTCCAATACTAACATATTGCAACGTTTCTGAGCATGTGAAAGGGGGGATTGATTTTTAAAACAGCAGATTCACAAGAGGATTACTTTAGCACTCTGCAAACAAGAAAATAAATTCAGCAACTGGATTTATCTTAGTCCACTCAGAAATGAATCAATGAGCCAGATTAGAAAGCAAAATTCCCAGTGATGCAACAGGTTTATCAGGACTATTTAGAATGGATAAGATCTTCATATGAAGCTGAGTCAAAATTTAGATAGGGTTTACTACTTCCTGGAGTTTTAACAGTATGCCAGCTTCATGTGTTACAACATGCCAAGGAGACATTTCCCAGCCCCCAGCCCTCTCTGTACATTAAGCAAAACAAGAATGACATCACCTATTGCTTAAAAGGCAATGGGTATGGCAGGTAAGACTGAACCTTTCAAAGAAAAAAATTTTGACTTTGTTGAGTTTCTTTTTTCTGTTTATTTCCACTTTATTTTTGATTATTTTATTCCTTCTAGTTTTTTTCTCTTATTTTATGATTTGCATTTAGATCATTGATTTTACAGCTTTTGTCTTTTCTAATATAAGCATGTGAGTATATCAATTTCTTGTGCTTTTGCTGTAACCCACTAATTTTTTTTTAAATAATATAATAGTTTATTTTTACATCATTTTGTGCCTTTTCCCATCTCAGTTGTAAACCCGGTGGGCTTCCCATCACCAAATCACCCTGTGCCATCACCATAGTCCAGTGCACTTCCCTCCCCGCACTGTTTTGATCCCATTCCCCACTCCACCCCCATAAAATGTCTCTGGTATATAGCTGTTCATTATTGTTATTTTCTCGCCTGCTCTGTTATACTCCTGCTATGAGTGAAGCCATCCGGTAATTTTCCTTTTCTTTCTGGCTTATTTCACTAAGCATGATCTTTTCCAGCTCCATCCATGTTGCTGCAAAAGGCATGTGTTTATATATTTATTTATTTATTTTGGTGTAACCCACTAATTTTTATGTGTTGTATTTTCACTGCAACTTAACATCTTTTAATTTGCTTTGCATTTACTTCTTTGGCCTATGCGTTACATAGAAATTTGTTACTTAATTAATACAATTTGGGGAGTTTTCCAGATGTCTTTCCATTATTTATTGCTACATTCATTCACTGTGGTCACACAGAGCTTCAAGTCTGTAATTTCATTTCTTTTAATTATTGAGAATTATTTAACAGTCTGTAATATCATCTATGCTCATGACTGTTCAGTGCTCTTCCGTGTTTCCCAGCGTAATCATTGCACACTTGACAAAATAGCATTCTGCTCCCAGGTGGCAAATAAGATCCAGGTAGAACCAGGCTGGCAGGCTCCACACTGGAAAAGAGACTAAATGCTACCCTGTAGGAGAGAGAATTCACCAACTCAACAACAGAACCAACAGGTTCATGTTTGAATCACATACCTTATGATTCCAGGCTTTCTATGATCATTCCTTTGGTTCCAGAACCTCAGAGAAATGCTATAAAATAAACATTCTATTTTTAAAAGTTCAGGAAAAAACTCTTTAGAAATTAAAAATATGGGCCCTCCCTGGTGGTGCAGTTGGTTGGAGCGCGACACTATAAGGCGAAGCCAAGCCATGTTTGCTTCAGTGTAAGCTGCATCTCTGCTTAGTGGTGACCCACAGGCCCAGCAGACCTCTCCTGACCCGCCCGTTGCTCCCCTCAGCAGTGTACTTCCTTAGTGGGACTGTTCTGCTCCCCACCCTGTCTCTGGTGAATCCTCTACCATCCCTGCACCTCTGGCCTGTACCCCATTTCTGTATGCATAATTAAATAAAATATTTTTTTAAAAAATAAAGAAATTAAAAATATAATAAATGAATGAAAAAGTTAATGGAAGAGTAGAAAGATGTTAAAACTATTCTAAAGAAAGAGCAAAAAGGCAAATTTGTAAGAAAGGAAGGAAATTGTTTTTACACTAAAGAATAAATCAAAGTTCAGCAATCAAATAACAAGAGTTCCAGAAAGAGAACATAAAAAAAAGAAGAAAGAAAAGGCTAATTCAAGATGATGTTCTAGAATTGAAAGTAATTTACTTTCAGTAGTGAGTGGGTGAGGCAAGAATCCACTAAGTTTCCAACATAATGGATGAAAATAGATTCATATCAAAACATATGATTATGACATTTCAGAATCCCTGGAAGATTTTATCACCTTCAGAGGAAAAAAAAAAAGTTAAATTATTGGATCAAGAGTAAGCCTGGTTTAAATTCTCAACAACAGCAGAAGTCAGAGCACACTGAAGCAATACCTTCAATGTTCTGAGAGAAAATGATTTCTATCCTAGAATTCCAAACCCAGCCAAACAATCAGTTAGTTATTAGAGTCTCAATGTTTAAAAATTTCGCATGAATCTAGGAAACTTTTACAAGAGATGTGTGTCATCAACTGACAGAATGAACCAACAGAGGGAACCCCTGAGATGGAAAAGCAGAGGATCCAATAGAGAGAGGGCCACGGAGTCAGTCTCAAAAAGGATATGCACAGCAACTTGTTAAGTTGGATTAGTGGAACTGTTATCACCCAACTATCTGTAGCCATCATGCTCTCTACCTGGAGGAAAAAATTTGCATTTGACTGACTTGATCTTGTTCAAAGAAGTTTCTCCCCTTGCCTCTACACCCTACAGCCAGGATCAATGAGGACAGTCCCTTCAGCCCATGAAGTACTCTGATGTGCCCATCACTGAGAACTGAAGATTAGCTTTGAGGTAGAAAATGTAGAAAAGGCCATTCCTAATGACCATACTCCTGATGGATAACCAGACTGGGCCTGCAGTAAAGGTCCAAATTTTGATGAGCCCTATACTTTGTAAGACAAAGTCAGGCCTTGCCCACTGACTTCTCCAAAAGAGGCTCTTCTGAAGCTCCCAAGGAAGCCTTCGGCTGGTCTTCTGCACAGGGGGTGTTCATCTCATAGGGGTGATTTTCATTCTTCGACTTATGTTTGCTTCTCAGTTTACTGTTTCATTTTCACATATTTTTCTATGAAAGCTGTTGTTGACAGAAATAACAATATTTGATTGAAGATTAAAAAAGAAAAAACTAGGTTGGGGCAAGTTATTTAATCTCTTTTTGCCTCAGTTTCCTGTCCTGTAAAGGGAACCAAAATATCTTAACTCTCAGAGCTACTAGGAGCAGTAAGCAAATTATTGTGCATATCATATGCGACAGACAGGGCTACATCAGTGATCACTACACTCCTCTAAATCTCAATATGGTAATTTCTTTAATGTGAATGTAAGTGTGTATTATTACACTGTAATAAGAATAAAGCAGGGGCAGTCTGTATTTACTGAGTAACAGAAACTTCCAGAGGAGGCAACTCTTAAATTCTTCCATAAAAAAGTATAATATGGGCCCTCCCTGGTGCCACAACGGGTTAAAGCCCAGCACTATGAAGCTATCTGTAGCCACTGCAGCAGGAGTTCAATCCCTGGCCAGGGAGCTGACCCACATGGCACAGCCGACCTCTCCTGACCCACCTGCTGCTCCCCTATGTGGAGTATTTCAGTCGATCTGTCTGTTCTGCTCCCCACTCTGTCTCTGGTGACTCCTCTCACTCCCAGCACCTCTGGCCTGTACCACAGTTCTTTTGTGCATAAATTAAAAAATCTTAAAAAAAAAAAGTGCACTATGATAAAGTCTGGGGCCCAGAGAGCATATGAGCTGTGGTAGACTGGAATAGGTATGCCTCTCTCATATGTTTTTTATAATTTACTGTAGGAAGTGTCCAATGCATGTAAAATAGAGAGACTAATATTATAGATCATGTCTCTCCAGTTTCAGAATTACCAATTCATGGCCAAATTCATTATATTTATATTCTAAGCTACTTCTTCCCCACTACCAGATTATTTATAACCAAATCTTAGAACCATGTAATTTCACCTGTAAATATTTTTCTGTAATACCTTTCATATTTTCTTATGACTTTCTCAGAATTTAATAAATCCTTAAAAATAACAACTAAGTGGACCTGTGTAATAACATGGAAAGATCATAACAAGTATGTTACTGTTAAATAAGATAAATTACATCACATTACCTATTAAAAGATCCAAACAAACAAAAATAAAAATAACAATAAAATATGTGCATATCAAACTAATTACCTCTGAGAAGAGGAGTGTTTTGGAGAATGAATTTGCAAATTTTGTGTTGTAGACTTCTAAATTGACTCTTGTACAGAAAATACACTCTTCATGATTTATGTAATTGTTTAAATTAAAAATAAAAGAAAATGGAGGCAAACACTTTGCACCTTGCTGTCCAGAGTGACGATCTCTCATCTGGGAAATGAAGAAAAGTTTCCAATCCTGATCTGAGTTTCTAACTACCAAGTGACCTTCCCATCTCCTTCCTAATCCAGGTTTTCTTCCTCCTGACAACTAAAAATACACCACCCAGTTCAGGAAATGTAGCTGACTGAACAGCAGCTGTGGCCTGGGTCCTACTTTGCATATTAAAACAAGCTTAGGAAAAAAATAGCAAAAGCTCACTGTCATCAGCCCCTGTTTTGAGACAGGTGGGAGCTCATTGCACACATTTGTCTTGACCCTCACTATACTTCCTGGACATTGTCAAGAGAATGTCTCTAGCAAGAGAATGTTTCCCCAAGCTAGTGTTAGGAAACTTCCTGCAAATGCTGTAAAATCAGAAATTGAAACTGATTGAGTGCAAATCTAATATCCATCAGATCTTTCTGCTACTATATTGGAAAGCAGATTATCTCTGGCTGTTTCCTTTTCCTGTTTATTTAATTTATTTTTTACAAAGAGATTCTCTACAAAAATACTGTTTCTGTTCAAACTCAGAAAGAGAGAGCACAGAAACAGGCATAAAAAGTATCCTCAGCTTTGCGTGTTCTTCACTCAGTTATAAAGAGATGGCATTTCCAATAAAATGGAATCAAGAAATAGCAGAAAAGTTCTGGAAGATGAGCTGCACTGTAAATGTAAGACATTCACAAGCCACTAAAAGTGGTATTTCAAAGCACAATTTGTAATGCAAAATAGACATTTTACAAGCATCTGCAATGTTATATTCTACATCGAAATCTCTTATATGGTGTACTATTCCCATATACAAGAATAATATTGATCTCTCCTGTTCATATGGTATGCAGACACATTTTGAACAGACTTAAAAAATAAAGTAATAGGTTATAAAGTGCTGCATATAGGCTGCTTATATCACATCGTACCTATAGATTATGATAGCCGAACAAAACTTTAGTGACTACCTAGTCCAACATTCTTGCTTTATAGACTAGAAAACTTAAGTTCAGAAAAATTAAATAACTTACCTAGGTTAGGTAGAAAGTAGCAGATTTGGGGCTAGAATCCAGATCTCCTCATTTTTCAAACTTCTTTCTTTTGAGTCTATGGTGGTCCCACACTGACCCAGCCATATCGTCAAAGTAGCAGGCAAGAGTTTCTGCAGCTTTGAATTAAGAATCAGGTCTCAATTTTGGACTAGATGATCATGCTAAAAACGTGAGAACTTTTGAGCACTCATATACGCTGTGAATGCACATTAGGTGACAAAGGGCTTAGAAGACTACTTGCTATTAAAAGCCCCTTCTGCCCTAAAATGCTGGCTGACATTGTGGACCACCTTCTTCTTGCTCAGAGTAGCAAGATTTTTTTCTAACAATTGATAGTAGGCTCTGAGGTGGACCCAGCTAGGCCATACCAGGTAATTTCTCTGAGCCAATGAAATACTAGAGAAAATTAACTGGAAGACTTTTGGGAAATATTTCGTTCCTATAAGACAAATTCACACACACACATACACCAACACTCAAGAAAACTGCTACCTCTGCCTTCTTTTGGCTTTTGAATTCTGTTGCTCAAGGGTAAGATGTTTCATGTCTCAGCACTGAGGAAAGGTAAGAGCCCCCAAGGCAGAAAGGTGGGAACAGACTGGCTATTTACTAACACTACTGAGCTGCACAGGCCACTTGAGCCATGTCCTCCCTCACCTGTGGACTTATGGAATTATGAGAGCATCTTATTGCTTTGGCCATTTGCAGAGGGGCGTTCTATAATGAGAGGGCAAATGCATTTACTTTCCTTCTCTGAGCCTCAGCCTTTCCTTTATGACATGGAGAGAACAATACCTACTTGGCAGAGTGACTGTGGGGAGGAAGAGAGATAATAAAATGTCCAATAAAGACACTCAGTAAGTGGTAGCTACCGGAGTCATAACCTTCATAACAAGTATATCAAAATCCTCACTGGTGCAAACACTTTCTCCTCTCCCCTGATCTCCTTAACACCTGGAAACTTTCCCCCACAATGTTGGTCTGGGACAGCATTTCAGAGCTAGGGGGAGGGCAACTGCTAAGGAGAGAAAAGGAAAAAGAGAAATCCAGCATGTAAATTCAAAGCATAATTTGTAGTGCAACATGATGACATATTGAAATAATTTAGCAAGTCATAAAATGTTAGTTTCTTCTGTCCCAGAAATCCCAACTCAAGCAATCTAGCCAGGGGAAATAATCCAAATGAAGAGGAAAAACTTTAGTCACTAAATCTTTAATTCAGTATTGTTTTATACAGACTTTGGAAGTAAATCATAATATTTCCCCTTGATGAAATATACTTATGAAGCCAACACAAAAATTTTCACTGGAGTCTGTAGGAGTAAAACCATGTAATTTTCTCTATAAAATTAAATGGCAAAACCAGATACAGAAATGTATGTGCACTCTGGTTACCAGCACATGCAGCACAGCTATTATTAGGCCAGCTATAATTGGCAAACTGATTGTTTGGTAAGTGCAGTGGGACACAGGAAATAAGGGGCTGTGGACTGTTGGAGAAACTGTGGCCAGAAAAGGCAGGAAAGAGGAGAAAGAGGACAGTGATAATAAGGTGGCACACAGAGGCCATTGTTTTCCCTCCCCTGCAGCCATTAGGTGGATTTCAAAATAGCTTAGGCAGCCCAGGGAGTTGAAGGCACCGGGGCAGCAAAGATGCCAATGTCCAGCAGCTGCCCAAGGAGAGGGGGCAAGAGCCCCAACCCCAGAGCCCGCCACACAGGCAGCGAGCCCTGGGCAGGGAGAACCCAGCTCTTCAGATGCAGGGAGGGTAATGAAGAACATCTGACACCTGGGTCTTAGGGAACACAGGGAAACAGCTTCCATGTCACGTGTTGGGTTAGGTCTTGTAAAATGTTTCCTATTGATTCACCCTCTATTCTGAGAGCCTTTGTGCGTGTGTGGTCAGAATACTAGAGAAACACAGGAAGGCAGGGATCATTTTCTCGGAAGTTCTGTGGCGGTAACATATCAATAATACTCCATGACACAAGTTGCCCCAGACAGGCATGGCAGAGCTCATGGCTATCGCAGCTATCTGTTTAAAAGTATGAAAAAACAATATTTGTGAGGGACAATATTTTTGCAATTAGCACCTGCTGTATCTGATATCTGGTAAAGATCTTCATCCCTAAAAGTGCCAATCACTGAGAATGTAAGCATTTAGACCGACACATACTTTTGTATGTCAGCTTCTCCCTGTCAATTAATGCAGATGCTGACTAGAACGTTCCACTGCAGGTGACCCAGAGGCTGCAAGGAGAAGCCAGGCTCTGTGTAGGAATGAGACTACCTCCTGGAGGAGCAGACCTCACTGACTCAGAGAGCAAGATGGAAATGTTGTCATCATTTATGATTCCCAATTTGGGGGTCTCCTTTGTCATTCTACCTAATTCTACCACTGCTGGTGTTTACTCATTCTTTTTTCTACCCAACTATTTCTTTATCATTGAGGGACCCTAAAACTGAGCAACCGCTCTCTCTGTCTCCTCATATATGTCTTCTTACATGTATCTTATCTAGAAATAAATAAAATGCCCTATTTTATCTAGAAATCTAACAATCATAAATAATAGGATCTTCTAAGATTACCTTCTCATAAATCTTGAAAGAAAATCAACATGCTTAGCCATCAAATAAGGAACAAAAGGAAGGTAAATATAATAAAAAGAATGTCTATTCCATGCATATGAGCTCAGCACAATTATGTACATGAAACTGTCAGATTCTTGTATCTGAAGGCAGAAGCAGCGTGACCACAATCTAAATGCCAGGGCTGGAGCGCTGCCAGGGTGCGATCTTCCAGCATAGCACACAGCTCATACTACAGTTCCAAAGCACCCAGGAATAAGCTCACATGTTTATGGACAACTAATCCTGGACGAGAGTGCAAAGAATATGCAGTGGAACAAGGACAGTTCGTTCATAAAATGCTGCTGGGAAAATTGGACCATTACATGCAAAAAGATGAAGCTAGACTACTGCTTCACACCATGCATCAAAACCAACTCAAAATGGATAGAAGACTTGGACATAAGGCCTGAAACTGTAAAATATATAGAAGAAAAATAGACAAAATCCTTTATGATACACATCTCAGTGTCATCTTTATAGATACATACCCCAAAGTAAAGAACGTGAAAGATAAGATGAACAGCTGGGACTACTTCAAATCAGATAGCAATAGAAACACTAACCAAAACAAAGAGACAGCCTACTGATGGGGGAAAAAAAAAGTGCACACAATATTACTGATAAGGAACTGATCACAAGTATCTACAAAGAGCTCACATGACTCAACAAAAACAAAGCAAACAATCCCATCAAAAAATGGGCAGAAGCGTTAGAGAGGAAATGCAAACAGCCAATAGGCATATGAAAAAATGTGCATCATCTCTAGTAATCAAGGAATGCAAAGCAAAACCACATGAGATACCACCTCGCACCAGTGAGAGTGGCATACATTAAAAAAAAACAAAACGGGAAGAGCCCTCCCTGGCGGCCCAGCGGGTTAAAGCACAGCACTAGAAGCTTTAAGCCACTTCCACATGAGTTCCATCCCCGCCTGCCCCGAGGAGATCCACATGGCTCCGCAGACCTCTCCTGACCCGCCCGCTGCTCCCCTCAGCAGTGTACTTCGTCGATCTGCCTGTTCTGCTTCCCACTCTGTCCCTGGTGAATCCTCTCACCTTCCGCATCTCTGGCCTGGACTCCAGTTCTGTATGAATAAATAAATAAATTTAAAAAAAAAAAAAAAAGGGAAACAAGTGCTGGCCAAGCTGTGGAGAAAAAGGAATTCTCCTACGCAGCTGGTGGGAATGCAAATTACTCTAACCACAATGGAAAGCTGTGTGGAGGTTCCTCAAACTACTAAAATGGAGCTATTATATGATCTAGCAATTCCATTCCTAAAGGATACAAAAACATTAATTCAAAAGGCTACCTGCACCCCTATATTTAACAGCACTATTTACAATAGGCAAGTTATGGAAACAACCCAAATGCTCAAAAATAGATGACTGGATCAAGAAGATGTGGTTACATACACAATGGAACACAATTCAGTAATCAAAAAAATAAATAAATTCATGCCATTCGTAGTGACATGGATGGAGCTGGAAGGGATTCATGCCCAGCGAAGTAAGCCAGAAGGAAAAAGAAGATTATCAGATGGCTCCACTTGTAGGAGAAATGTAGGGGAACCAAACAAGGGACCAGGAAAAAATAATTATAATAAATTTAAAAACAAAATTAACAGGCAACTATTAGTCAGAGACCCTCTGCAGAGCAGGAGAGGGAGAGGGATCAAAAGGAGGGAGGGAAGAGCACAAGGGACTATGGTGATGGTGCGCGGGTGAACTGGTGGTGGGAACTTTGCAGGGACTACACTTGAGAGGTGAAATCATGCATTGTACAAAAAGGAAGAATGATGTAAACTATATAAAAAATTAAATAAAAAAAAAAGGTTCAAAGAAAACAAAATGTGAACTTCCCTCAGTTCCCAGAGTACTCTCATTTCTGGAAAATGTATGTGAAACTATGCATAAAATCCTCTGTGTTTACATAGAAAACAAAATTAGGTTTAACATCAGATAATTTTTAAATACTGGATTTTGTAAAAGGACATAAATGTCTGGGGCATTTGAAGTTAAATTCGGATTCAAGAAACATCCTTTCTTTAAGGAATTATCTGGACTTTGTACGACATCTCACACTTCCAGCCCCCAAGCCCTGATCTCCTTGAGTGAGCATTACTCGGGCTTTCTAAATGCTGCTGTTGAGAACCACTGCACTGTTCATGAGCTGACTGGCCTCCCTGCCCATTCTTTCCAAGGTGGGGGGAAGCCTAATTATGGGCACATGTATGTACCTGTAAATAGCACCATGACCACACTACACCTGTGTAACTACTCCAAATTCAGCTACACTGCTTAGAAATGCCTAATAAATGATAGTCATCGTTGGGGTAAAATAACTTTGGAAATTTCAAAATGCGATTGCAGTGAGGATTCACCACAGTGCCCCCAAAGGCAATGTTCCCACACACCCTCACATCACTGATGGACAGCTGGAAGATAGGTCCCAGAATGCAGGTGATACTCCCTGTTTTCTCTCCCTCTGGGCCTTGACAGAGCTGATGGTTAAGGGAAACTGACTGAGAAAAGATTTACTCAAGAAGTTAAATTTCTGAAAGTATATTACTCTTTAGATGAAAAAAAAAAAAAAGGAAAATTCAATGTGTCATACTTGCCTGTATGAACACACATGGACCAGACTATCTCTGAGGGTGGAGCTGCCTCCCAGGAGTGAAATCTGCACAGCTGGAGTGGGAGATGCTTGGCTTCCCTGGAGACGCTTGGCTTTCCTGGAGTGTCCCCTCCTTCCCTGTGACACTGGGGACACTCATCACCCAAGCAGCCCCATAGGTGCTTCCAAGTTCTGCAAGTCAACAACTTTTGCTTCTCTACACCTCGCCTTCCAGCCCTCAGCTCAGACATGGGGAATCAGGGTCATAACAGAACCCTCTAAGTTCCCAGAACTCGGACACTTCATCCTTAGCCTGCTGTGCCCCTAATACTCTGTAAATCAAGCCCTGGCAGGATTTCTACAGATTCACCAACCAGACCTGGGAAGAACTGAGTCCCAGCTTACTCTGATATGCCTCCACCACAGGTGACAAGGAAAAGTCACATGTTTCTTTATTGCTTTGAGACTGCCCTGGGATGACAAAGATTCTTTGCTTGACCAAACTTTAGTCAGACTCCCAAACATTCTGCTAGGTTCACCTGTGTACTTTCTTGTAAAACCCAGTTTTATAGCAATAACTTCCCTAAATCAGTTTAACCAGAATCTCTCATCCTCGATATATGATGATCACTTTCAGGATATGGTTAAGCCCATCCTCCATCATTCCCCGGATGATGTCTTATCACCTAGTCTGTCTTCAGCAAGAATCCTCTTAGGTTGGTTTAGCCCTCAACTCTGATGTTTCCTCCTAATAATTTCCCACCCACTAACCTATACTCTTTCATTGGCTAAAACCCCCACTTGCCCAGGCTGTCAATAGAATAGACCTCAGTTCCATACTGAGGTCTCCTTCCCGCTGTTGCATTTGTGCTGAGGAAAATCCACTTTCACCACTTTACCTACTTTCCAGTTCTGCTTTTTGCTTTGACAAGGATAATTACACAACCACTAGGTCTTCTGTCATGTTCTGTCTCCTGCTCATAGACTGCCAGTTCTTGCAAAATGACTATAAGCTACAACCACAATAACTCAAAGAACCAAGTGGGAACATCACTCGCACCAGAATCAGTGGAGTCCATAGCACATTCCTATTTCTGGCTTTCTGATCACTCCCTCATATCAGTGGCCACCAATTACAGCAGGGTCTTCATTGTTTACAAAGCACTTTTTCAGTGAGTAGCACAATGGGTGAAAGGGAAAGAGACGAATTATACAATCATGAGCAAATTATTTACTCTATCTGAATCATAACCAAGATCATGAGCAAATTATTTACTCTATCTGAATCTGTTTCTTCATTTGTACAATGGGGGACTCCTAGCCACCAACTTGGTTTTTGATGCTTTGATGAAGTAAAGTGTGGGAAAGCAGAAAATGCTACACAAATGTTACTGAGTACAGTTTCAAGTGCTAGACCACTGCAACTCCAGATCCAAATTAGATAGCTGCAGAATCAACAGCCTCTGACAGGACAACTTTTTAAAAATATATTTCTGGAGGTATCATTTTTAGTGGAAAAAATAATGCTATTCAAGAAAAAAATTAGCCCATTGTTGCACCATAGTAACACAATTTTTAAATTTGTTAAAATTTTTTTTTACAAAAAAATTGTAAAAACTGGTTACTTTTAAAATATCTACCTATTTTTTTTTAAGATTTATTTATTTATTCATACAGAACTGGGGTACAGGGCAGAGATGGGGAGGGTGAGAGGCTTCACCAGAGACAGAGTGGGGAGCAGAACAGGCAGATCAACGAAGTACACTGCTGAGGGG
>NW_004567111.1:52913133-52917806 GCF_000260355.1 Condylura cristata | reverse complement strand
CTGCCACACCATGTGGTCACCTCCGGGGCAGGCGGGAATCGAACTCATGTGGAAGTGGTTTAAGCTTCTCAGTGCAGTGCTTTAACCTGCTGCGCCACCAGGGAGGGCCCTAAAATATCTACCTATTTTTAGGATGTTTCAATTATACTTTTTAAGAAGTTCTATATGGTTGCAAGCAAATAAGAGAATCTCCACATACCAGAGAAAACTTTGAGGCACGAACTGAAAGAAAAATTCTGGTCTCAGAATTCTCTACCAGATGGTGACAGGGTTATAAAGCAGCTGACCCAAGGCTGCTCTCTGCACTTGACACTCTTTCCTGCATGGAATTTGAGTTAGGTGCCGGCCTGGCCTTGCTCTCCAAAAGTGAAAAGCAGGGACACTCCCTGTCACTAGCCCAGCTGGAGGCATGTCGGGTCCTGAGGCTGAGGGAGGAGCTGTGGAGTTGCCCCTCCCAAGGACAACAAGGAAACAGCCACAGGGTCTCCATTTCCTCCTCGTCTGGGGACATGAATCATTTACAGAAGCAGCTGCATGAACGAGAACCCTGGGAGCTTTCTGCCACAGTTAACTACATTGAGGTAACTTTCATGTCTACTCTTCCACACTCGGGGTGAGAAATGAGCAAGGATTGTTTTATTTTTCTCCTTGGGCAGCTGAAAAAGCCTTGGGGAGGTAGGGGTGACACATCCCTTCAGTTGCAGTAAGTTTCCCCTCAGTAAGTGGGGAGCAAGTCTTAGTCTTAAGAGTTTGGAATTCTTGAAAACTTGTAGAGTTCCAGAGGTAATTTACCCTGCCAAGGCAATGGAGGAAATCACTTTGTCTGACTTGTAAATTTGCCTCCAGTCAACAGCTTTTATAAATAGACACTGCTTGCAGAACACAGAGCTGGTCTGGTGGGGTGTTCAAGAAGGTATCAAGAGTGGGATCGTCCTCTTCACTAGGTTCCCTGAATGCAAGGCAGCTTCTAGTTCACAGTTTGGGCTCACAGGAGGAAAAGAAAGACTAGAAGCCACACACTAGCAAGAATCAGATTCCTTTGAATTATTTCTCCTGAACTAGGTTTGTCTAACTGGAACTTCATTCTGCCTCCTTGTTTTAACTAAGGAACGTTTCTAGGAAGCCCTACCCTCGTCCCTGAAACGGGACCCCTGGAGATAAATTAGCTGACGGTGACTCACACAACTATACTTCCTGGTCCACTCAGAGCCCTAGTCTGTGTCTGAAACCTGACATTGTAAAGACACTTTCTATTTTTGGAGGAGAAGCTCTTCTTTCCTGCCTGCATGGATCTGTGTTCCTTCGGTTAACGGCGGATGTGCATAACTGGCCTTTTGCCCCTAGGGCTTGGCAGTGGTTGCCATGGGCTCTGTGAATTCCCGAGGCGCCAAGGCAGAAGCTCAGGTGGTGATGATGGGCCTCGACTCAGCTGGCAAGACCACACTCCTGTACAAACTGAAGGGTCACCATTTGGTGGAAACCCTGCCCACCGTTGGTTTCAATGTGGAGTCTCTCAAAACTCCCGGACATGTAACTCTGACTCTCTGGGATGTGGGCGGTCAGGCCCGTCTCAGGGCCAGCTGGAAGGATTATCTAGAAGGCATGGACCTCCTAGTATTTGTGCTGGATAGCACAGATGAAGCCCGCTTGCCAGAGGCAGTTGCTGAACTCACAGAAGTCCTGGGGGACCCACACATGGCCAGCATCCCTTTCCTGGTGCTGGCCAATAAACAGGAGTCTCCCTCTGCTTTGCCACTGCTTGAGATCAGGGACAGGCTAGGCCTAGAGAGATTCCAGAACCACTGCTGGGAGCTCCGGGCCTGCAGTGCCCTCACCGGTGAGGGGCTGCCTGAGGCCTTACAGAGCCTGGGGTGTCTCCTGAAATCCCGCAGCCACTGTGCCTCTAGGTTAGCACAGGTGGGGCAGGGAGTGGGGAGATCAGGAAGTCTTGACCTGAAATAGAGCAGTTAACATTGCTCAGAAGAGCGGAAGATCCAATGAGTCCTTGAGAATCTTAAGTTCAGTTTATCAGGCAAAAATTCCTCTGATGTGCTCATTGAGCACTATTTACAATAGTATAGTTTTAGAAAGAACATGAGTGTCCAAAAAAAGGTAGATGGATTTAAAAAAAAAAAGGTGTCTTACATACATATAATAGAATATTACTCAGCAGTAAAAGGAGATGAAATCTTGCCACTTGTTACATGATGTAACTGGAGGGTATCCTGCTAAATGAAATAGGCCAGAAGGAGGACAACAAATAAGTTCACTCATCTGTGGAAACAATAAAAAACAAAGGAAGAGACAATAACAAACTGAAATAAACCTTAGAAATATGGCGGCTGCTAGAGGGAGGGGCCCAGTGGCCTATGGTGAAGGACTATGGGTACTTTTGTTACCGAACGCTGGTCTCAGTTTCCCTCAGCCAATAAAAGGAAACAGAGTTTGAGGAAAAGGAAAGTGGTTTTATTTGTCAACAAATGAGGAGGGCAGCAGACTCATGTCGAAAGACCACTGTGCTCCTCTTTGGCAAGTTATACAATGTTCAACAAAGAAAAGGGGAGGTGGGCTAGAGTCCGCCAAAGGGGAGGAATAAAAGTTAATGCTGGGATGGAGACCAGTGGGCACCAGTCTTTATTTACACAAAGACAAACAAAAATGGGGAATCAGCAAGAGTAATGGGGAGGGGGCAGGGGGCAGCACAGGGAGGAAGAGGAGTTGGTGCCGGTGAGCTTTCTCACTATTTGCTTTTGTTTGGGATTTCCTTTCCTTGACCTGAAACCTGTCAAGAGAAGAGAAACTGCAAGGAAATGAAAGAAAAAAAGTAAACCCACAGACAAATAAGAGGTCTGGGAAAGCCAATTTCGTCATAAATTTGTCAAAGGAGGCAAATCCGAAAATGCTTATCTGAGAGCCCATTTACTGTATCACTTTGGTGGGGGGGTCGGCTGGTGATAGGCCCCTAAATCATATGCATTGTGGTAAACTGATGTTACCTCAAAATTTTTTATTTTAATTTGGTTAGAGTAACATTGCAGAAGTAGAATAAGAAATGGTGGTATGTCAAAAAAAAATATGTACAAATAAAATGCAAAAACAAAAAAGAAATCCTATGCTCGGACAGCATGCTTTGTTCCTGGGACTTGTTGTCATTGGTGCTGAAAATCAACTATTCTTTAAATAATGACATTCTACAGAGAAAAATCATACTTATTTAAAAATTTATGGCTAAGTGTGGGTTGAGACGGTGCAATAATAAGAACATGTAGTTGCATAATATTTAAGACAAATTCACAGAGGAAAAGAAGTTTCCAGATGAAATCAGAATATCATGTGGTCATGGTCATGATCCCCTGACTTGTCTTTCCTGGTAACCCCTGGGCATGTCATGCTCACTCACAGCAAGCAGCCAGTACCAGCAGAACTGAGTAGGTACACAGGCTCCCACAGAATTTGGGGACTGGAATTCCATGGAAATGCTATCCCTGGGCAAGCAGCCAGGATTTCAAGCCTTCTAAAATGGTTTCTTTTTGACCCTGATGGACCCTTCTCTAATCATCTGTCATTCTGTGTTGATCCTTTATTATTTTTTTTCCCATTGTTTTTCCCTGCTCTTTTCTCCTTGTGGCTTGTTTCCTTAAAAATCCTATTAATAAATGATTTTACTCATTCATTTAATTAAAAAAATGTAGCATACTGAATTTGGACAAAAGCACTGAGCTTTGAGACATGAACAAGGTTTTCTAAATGAGTTATATGATGTAACCCCTAAGCCACCAGGGATGCCCTCCATCAGCAACTCTTTAATGAGCACTTACTGGGGCCAGATTATCTCTAATTCTCCCAACTCTGGGAAGTAAGTATAATGCTTATGTTATATAATCAGGAACTGGGACTTGGAGAGGTTGAGACTTGCTTGAGGCCCAGAGCTATTAAGGGACATATCTGGAATTTGAAAACAGATATGCCTAGCCATGATGATGGCTGTATTCTTCCACATCAAACTTCTAGAATGTTTAAGCTGAGGTTGATCTTCACTCGGAAAATGTGAAGGGAAGAGCAGTGTCAGAGAAGAGAGACTACTTGGCATCTTGAGGGAAAGTGTAGGAAGAACAAGGAAGTCAGATTGGCTGAAACAGAAGATGTGGTGAGGGATTAGGAGAGCAACATATTAGAGTGTGATACAAAACTGGAAAAAAAATTTATGTCCATGTTGGCTTGCACTTTCCTAATTAAGAGTTTGTCTCAGTAAGTGAAGTCACTGGGCTTGCCATTTAGGAAGATGACATAGTGGTAGTGTTGGGGGTGAAAAAAGGAAAGGTCAGGAAGGCAAGGATTCTGGCTAAACACTCATCACAATAACAGAGAGGAAAGGAAGAAAAATGAGAAAATTTGAGCCTTTTGTAAGGAACAAATCTGAGAGGAGAAATCTGAAGATGGCATAATAGTTCAAGTCTCAGGCACTCCCTGGTGGTGCAATGGGTTAAAATGCAGCACTAGGAAGTTAGCCTTAGCCATTGCAGCACCAGTTTGCTTCCCAGCCAGGGAGCTGACCCACATGGCACAGCAGATCTCTCCCGTCCCACCCACTGCTCCCCTCAGCAGTATATTTCAGGAGATCTGCCTGTTCTACTCCCCTTTCTGTCTCTCTGGTGAAATCTCTCACCTCCTGA
>NW_004567111.1:52910716-52912727 GCF_000260355.1 Condylura cristata | reverse complement strand
CAGGTCTCACTGAACCTCATTTCCTCACGATTTGTCACTTTCATTGGGAGAGTTCTTCCTCAGCAACACTTGTTTTTCCTGCATGACTCTCATGTGCTCTGGATTAGGACATTTCTACAGAGCAGCTTCAAGCTATTGTCCACCCGGCTCCTACAGACTCAGTTGTTTGTGAATTGCTACTATGTTAGTTTTTTTGTTTGGGATACATGGACCTCATACGCCCTACAAATCTGGACTCCATATTCATTCATGGCACAGGCCTTAGGGGTTCCATTTCTGACAGGTGTTTTTTCTCCCCCACCAATGTTCTAGTAGGCATTTTGTTTCCTCATACTTCCCAGAGTTGCATTTTCTAATCCCATTTTAAGGAAGGGTCATCTCTTTGAAGCTCTGACTTTTCTGCTCAGTTCAGATCAAAATTACCCTTCCTCTGGGAAGCCTAAGGCCACTTTTCCAGTTCCATACCTCCCTCAGTCCTTTGCGCTGAAATTTGGTTCCTCTAAGACTCTAAGCTTCCAGTTTGCATTTGCTGCATTGGCTGTGGTTTCTCTCTCCATTTCTGCCACCTGAAGATTTTCATTTCTTTTGTTCAATGTCAGCATAGACTAAAAAGTTTAAAATATCATTTTCACAACATCCTTACCATTCTGGAAAGTCCATCGTGGTGTTGCTAGACTGCCTGAGTTTGGCTGCGTATGTGCAAACAGCTTTCCAAGGAGCTGGCATGACGGTGATATACTAACTCTGTCCACAGGAAGATACCTGGGCAGCGGTGTCTGGGTGGAGAGAGGGGCCTAATGGGAGGGAGGCAGGATAGAGGCCTCCTTTGACCGAAGCACACCCTGCCAGCACTATGGGGCTGACAGAAACCCACCCGCAGCAGCCCATGACACTACGGGCGTTCTTGATCTCCTGACAACTCCCTGCTGTGTCCCGCTGGTCTCACTCACACTAGGATGTATTGTGTCTTGCCCACTTCAAGTGTCTGGTCTTGTAAAATGAGACAGGGGACAAGGGGCTAAATGTGTGCCAAAACTCAGATCCTAGAAGGCAGACATACTTGGTCTCCATAAGCCTCAGGAAGTCTCCTTCCATCATTCCCATTGGGTAAGATATGGGGAAAAGGACGGAAAAGCAAACTACTGTAAGAAACATCCTAGGTAGTAGGGCCATAACTCCCTATAGGAGGAAATGGACATACGTTCTCTGTGTTTGCCTCTGTCATATATTCATACAATCACTGGGATTGCCCCGCAGCTCTAGGTGTTAACCCTACAAGTGTCCGTGCGTAAAGTGGGGGCTGAGAGCCTTGGAGGCCGAGGGCAGTTCTCCAGACTCCCACCTCACTGGCTGCGACTTGTGTGAGAGCTAGGAGCCCACAGGACACGAGGCTCTGCAGTGCTGTCCTGAGCTTTCACTTGCTCCTGTGCAAGGGCTCCAGCCTAGTGATATTCCTGTCAGCAGAAGTTCTAGTAGTTGCAGTAGTGACCCAATGATGGCAGCAAGTCCTCCAGGGTCACACAAACTCGCACGTGCCTCCACACACTTCTGCTGTTCCTTTCCTCGCCTTCCCCAAGGGAGACCCAGAACTTTATTTTTTTTCTAATATCAAAGGAATATTTATTGTAGCCATTTTTCTTTAGTAGCACCTTTACAAAAAAATACTTTTTCTTCTTTTTTAAAAATAATATAATAGTTTATTTTTACATCATTTTGTGCCTTTTTCCATCTCAGTTGTAATCTTCGTGGGCTTCCCACCACCAATTCACCCTTGTACCATACCATAGTCCAGTGCACTCCCCTCTCCCCATTTTTTTATCCCATTCCCCACTCCACCCCCATAAAATGTCTCTGGTTGCTCATTAGTATTATTATTTTCCTCCCCTGGTCCTTTATACTCCTGCTATGAGTGAAGCTATATATTTTTCCTTTTCCTTCTGGCTTATTTCACTAAGCACTATCCCTTCCAGCTCCATCCATGTTGCTGCAAAAGGCATGTGTTTATCTTTTT
>NW_004567111.1:52908444-52910616 GCF_000260355.1 Condylura cristata | reverse complement strand
GCGGATCAGGAGAGGTCTGCCGCGCCATGTGGTCACCTCCGGGGCAGGCGGGAATCAAACTCATGTGGAAGTGGCTTTAGATTTTCAGTGCTGTGCTTTAACCCGCTGCGCCACCAGGGAGGGCCTGTACCACATCTTTTTAATCCAGTCATCTACTTTTGGGCATTTGGGTCGATTCTGTCTTTCTTATTGTAAATAAAACATAATGCTGCCGCTATTTAAGGAGCCTCAGCTCCCACCTCCCCAGGAAGCACTGTCAGCACACTCCAGCCTGTGCTCATTCTCCCTCTGAAGGCCCATGGAGCTGGCTACTCAGGTGCCCCTTAGGGTTCAGTGTCTCTCTGCCTTCCCTGGGGGCAGCTCCACATGCCGGTCTGTGATCTCAGATGTGGTGTAAATTCCTGGAGATGTGGATCATGCATACATTCCTTTTGACCCTCTTCAAAGTCTGGAACACTATTATTGGGTGTTACTAATATCTGTGTGAATAATGAATAAATGTTGAAATCATTAACCAGGTGTTGTGGCAGAGACTCCCCAAGTCCTCTGAACAGTCCAGAATAAAATAAAATAAAATAAATATGAGAACACCAAGAGGTTTATTGTTGCTAAAGCAGCAGCCAAACCTATACCTCTGGCATCCTGTACAGTAAAAGCAGCAGCAAAAAGTCATAATACCCTTTCTAGAACTTGTCATGCTGAGAACTATTTGCCTTCTAGTCAGTTGTGGGAGACGGGGTAGTACCTGGAGACCTGGTGCTGAGGAGATGCCCTGGCATGGCCCCCAGAGGTGGCATGAGATCAGGGGCAGGGCAAAGCACCAAAGCCAAGCAGGATGAAGATGCTTGGCCTTGGCCATTCCAGGGCTCTCATCCTTCCTTCCACTTCCACCTTAACCCTGGTGCCTCTGGAGGGAGGATGGGATTCCACCTTTTTCATGGTCTTCTCTGAAGACCATGGGAGAGCAAGCCTTGACTGCAGGGAGCAAGAGTAATAACAGGTCAAAACTAGCTCTTGCGGACTGGGAAGTCCCCTTCCTTTTGCCAACTGAGAGATGGGATGGTCCTTGAAGACAGTGTCAGCCCTTGCTCTTCACCTGAGGTAGGTCAGGACCCTCCAAGGACATGGAAGTGAGGTGTAGGCAGGCAGAGTAGCTTCCCTCCTGCTCTTCTGCTCAGAGATAGACATTTACGTCTATACCATCTATAGACACATGTGTACATATCACAGAGCTACAACATGGGGAATCTGAGGAAAAACCAAATCATGACTTCTGTTTAGATTTTTAAATGGTGATCTCCTTACCCAAGAGGTACTTTGGCTTTTCCAATTCAATCAGACCTTTCGGATCCATCAGCCTCCAGTTATACATGAGAGAGAGTGAAGGGTGAAAGTGTGCACCAGCTCATGTGGCTATAAATGCAGAACAGACACATCTATTCCTCTTTATATATAAATGAACAAGGCTCTTCCTCCCTGAAAACACTGTGTACAATGAGAATTGTTCTACTTTGGAGAATTGATACCATCTCTGAAAAGAGATTGAACTTCTCCCTTCACTACTTATTGGTTTTGAAGATTATTCTCCTTTCTTCTTTGTTAGAAGCAATCGTTGGTGAAAGTGAGAACTAGCGGAGTGAGATTTAGCTTAGTCCTGCTGAGTTTCTACACATTTGCCTCCTATTGCTGGGGCTGAAGGTAGTTGTGTCCTTTAAAATGGACAAGGACCCCATCCTCACAATGCGGGTAACCTGGGACTTGCCTTTCCTTCTAGTCCTTGAGGTTTTTTCATTGACACCTTAAGCATCCTGGCCCCAATCTCAGCGGGGGTACTGAGGTCACCTATTGAAGACGTGTCCTTCCCTCAGAACCAACATAACCCAACAGGGCAGGATGGTCACCCCCTGCCCTTGACTCCTCAGACAGGAGTCAAAACAGGAATGTCCTGACTGTCCAGTCTGTGCCTTTTGCTGAAGAACCTCAGTCAAGATGGGAAAGTCTCTGAGTAGGAGCTAGAGAAGCCAACCTTTATTGCCTCTTTGGGCTTAAAAGGACAAATAAGATTTTAAAAATAAGGGATTTCATTCTCCATGTTTGAAGACGAGGAAAGAAATTTCTTTTCCCCCATTTTTTAAAAATTTTATTCTTATTTTTATTTTACAAAAGTTTATT